>NC_048596.1:64930009-65044101 GCF_003668045.3 Cricetulus griseus
CGTAGCGAGGCTGTCAACTGAAAACCCAGGTGAACCCACGACCCTGCCTGGTGCCGCCACAGAAGCTGGAGCCCACCCACTGTGTGTGCCTCTTCTGCAGCACTAGGAGGAACTCTCTGTAACCGGAGAAGCGCCACCTTAAATTGTCACCTATAAAAAAAAAGGAGCCATAAACAAGCAGGCTGCCGCTAAGCAGGTGCTGCTGGAGAAGCCGGCCCTTGACAATAATAAGATCTTAAAATGGCATCTGCCTTTATTTTACAGCACAATTGGAAAGACGGTTCAAAGTAATAAACCCAGCTGATATGTTTTATGAGTTGGTAGTTAGCAGTGTTTACTGGGGAAGAAGATTTGGGAGAAGATACCATCACCCCCAGATGCAATTTCCACACCAAGATGTCTAGAGTGCCAACTGCTATAAGGCACATGAACCTAGCAGCCACAGTAGAAACTCCAGCAGCCACAGCCTTGGACCCATCTCCAGGAAACAGAGTGACTTGAGAAGGCAGAAGAGCTTCTTTTAAAGAGATGAGAGATCTCCCAAACCATCTCAGCACAAACTAACCCAAACTCTCTTGCACATCAGGCTTGGGCACCTGCAAACAGACTACTGGACATGCAGTAACTTTAACCACAGTGACCTCATTCAGGAGTCACACACTGTCTGTGAGGCTTGCAGACAATGTGTCAAAGAACCAGGTTGGAGATAGTGTCCAAGAGATGACCTGATCCAACCTGACAGTTCATTAGACCTTCAGGCAAGGGACCAGAGAAGAATTTGTGAGGATAAAAGAGCAGGGGAACAGTGCAGAATGCTGTCTACAACCCCTGCCACCTGGGGACACACAGCTAATTGAGACTAGGGAAATCCCCATGAACATGAACCTAACCCTGGCCTATGAACACTAAAGGTCAGGTGATAGGACAAACCTCTGAACACTGACAATGAAATAACTTCAGTTTCTGAGAAGAAAAACGACAAAGGTGAGAACACAGGGGTACCCACTTGTGATTGTGGAGACTGAATCTCCAGTTGAGAGGGTGGGAAAATGTCAGCCCATCTTAGCTTTGTGTTTGTGTGTCCTGGCAAGGATGCTTTGATTAAATATTCTCCGATGACTAGGATAAGATGAGGGACATCAGAGGCCTATGCGCGTGGTTAATTCTTCCCTTTGTGTGGAACTCACAACAAAGAAAACTACAAAGCAGAGAACTGGGGCCCTGGTGCTGTGAAGGTTTGCTCCTCAGCTTTTTCCATGGATATATTCTGGGCCTGGGGCTGGAGACGTTATGCTCTCTGCAGTGCCCTTGTACTTAGGAGACGTGGGTGTCATGTTCTCCTTGACTTCATCACAGGCCTCTTACCCTCGTAGGCATCACCCCTCTCTATTAGTTATTGTTCTGTTGCTGTGATTAATAAACAAAAATACACTGACAAAAAAAGTGAGTTGGGGAAGAAAAGGAGAAAGAGTTTATTTTGTTACAGTTCCAGAGAGGGTGCCGTACATAATGGCTGGAACAATGCAACAGTGGGAGCATCTACACACAGGAAGCAGATATGAAGAACAGGAAGCAGGGCATTCCCAGTGATGGCTGACACACTTCCTCCAGCAGGGCTCTACCTTCCAGAAGTTCAAAATCTTCCCAAACAGTGCCACCAATTGGGGCTCCAGTTTCAAATATATAAACCTGTGAGGGGTATTTCATATTCAAACTACAATACATGCCAAATCGTTGCCATGTGAAGTTGAGGTGGATGTGCAAACCTCTCCTATCTATGCTGAAAAGTCCACCTGCTGGGGCCAGTACATACTTTCTGGCAGGTGTAGCTCCCAAAGGGCTCCAGCCAGCATTAAGTCACTCACTGCCAACAAAGATGAGCACACTGTTTTGGTCCTGGCCTTGGTCCAGTAGACTCTCGGTTGGTAATGACAAGAGATCTGTATTTTGTTTCTGGCCCAGCCTGAGTTTAGCTAAGGCATGTCCCCCTACTACAGGTGATACCCTGTGAAAGATGTTCCATAAGAGGACCCAGAATTCTGTCTGGAGGCTGTCTGGAAGCATCCCTCGTAACATGCAAGGATGGGACAAGGATTGCTTGCTCTAATTATGAGATCACACAGTCAACTGCACTGGTATCTTGTGGTGACAGCCAACGTTGTGCCATGCCTGGTCTCCATAACTCATCCCGGGTATAAAAATATCCTGGTCCCAGTTACTGGCTCCTTATCCAGGGATCCCTTGATAAATGAATACCCCTTCAAGATGGTTCCCAAGTTGTTGCTTGGTTTTGCCTTAGGGAGACAGGAAGATGGATCTACACAGAACAACTAACCTGTGGTGCTAATAACTCACTCCTAAACACACATGGCTTCCATTGCTTGGCTTGTATTTTGGGTGTAGTGGTATAGCATCAAGGCTCTCTATAATAATTGTCAATGACAAAAGTAAAGCTGAGGCAAGCATATTTCTGGGATTATGACTGGTGCTCAGTGATGATTATCTAACAAAAACTGGTCAACAAAGCATCCTTGCTCTACTGAACTTTCTCTGAGAGCCACTGTCACAGAGCCCATGGTGGTACACCCAACAGGATGAATGATACCTATAGCTGAAAAGTCTCTAGGTTCAGCTGGGGTGAGTGTGCTTTGATGGCTAAGAGGTCTCCTCAAAGAGCCCAACCTCTGGGGAACTTATTTTAGGAAGGTGAAGAGCAAAGAAGGATCCTTGGAGACTTGAGCCACCAACCTGAACCATATTTACAACAAGCCTTTTCCCCATACTCAATCCTGCTGGCCTTTGGGGCAGGCAGGGAGTTGAGAAGCAGGGACTTGGGGCTTTTTGTTGGTCCTGTGTCTAAAACTCAATTTGTCTTTACAGGCTCCACATCCTGAACAAATGTAGATCACTAGAAATAAGCTGCTATTCATGCAGAGAACACAGATGGGATGTATGAGCTCCCTGGGGGCCATCATCCATGCCCATCACACAGGGTGCTCAAAACCCACAGTCAGGTACATCCCTCAGTGAAGTACATGGGAATACCTGGAAAGATATGGCTAAGAGCTAAAAAATCATATTTCAGGAAAAGAGAGATATTTTTCCTGAGCTCTCGGTGTCAGTGGCTTGAGTACTGGAGTACCCTGGATATTGCAAGTGTTCAGAATTCCATTCTGCTCCTATCAGTCAGAGGAGTGTTGGCAGAGCCATCATTAGCCAAACTCATCTTCAAAATACTCTGGGTCGGAGTTAGTTTTTGTTCCCACATGGGAAATTTCCACTCTCATCAAAGGTTGTCAGTGGCTCCTGGGTCCATTCTCACACCACAGCTTTTCAATTAACTTTGGTCTAGAGTGAGACAGCATCTTCTTCTTGATAATGTTTAGGATCACGATAAAACTCCAAGTTGGCCACGCTTGCTAGAACTTTCTGAAGTGATGAAATGTCCTGTACCTGAGTTTCCAAATATGGAAGCTGCTCAGTATCTGATGAGCACATGAGGTAGAGTTTAATTATTATTTCCATTGATTTTAATATATACAGCTATATGCCACCAATGGCTACAGAATTGGATGTGAGGATGCTTACCAAAGGCATTGTTAGCCACATTAGGAATGGCAAACCAGGAGTCAGTACTCATGGAGTAGTGGCTATAAATGAGGTCATCATATTGGTGACTTTCTATAATAGGAAACTCATTCTTTCATACAGTTTAGGTGGCTCAAGAATGGAAACTGTATCTAGGGATGGACCTCATTTGGAGTAGGGCTTGCCCATGCTTGCCCAGCACTATGTAAACATGACACATTGGTGCATGGCTATCTGTAATTCTAGAGCTCAAGAGGTGGAGGCAAGAGGATTTAAATTCCAAGGTCATCCTCAATGAATAGAGTTTGAGGACAGCCTGGGCCACATGATGCCCTCAATAACAAATTAATTAGTCAATGAATTTATTTTCTTCAAGAACTGGCAACTGACGACCAAGGGAAAGAAAAGTGTCTTTAATTCAACCACATAAGCAACCTTTGCCCATCACATTAAGAAATAGAATTAACCCTGGACATCCTCAGCAGGTCCAACTGCATTCAAGGCTTTAGGCATCCTAAAATAAATACCTTAGAGCCATCCTTAAATGGAAAGAAAAACATACAATGAAGTTCTGTGCCAAATTAAATGCATGAAGACTGTTTTCATGATTTTTAAAAGACCAGAGAAAATTAAATGTGAATTTTGCATATAAAACAGCCCAAGATTTGCAACTCCATAAAAACATTTTTAAATGAATTCATGGCTCCCAGGGGTGCCCAATATCCCAAGGGTTAGGGTCCAATTTTGGCCCACTCAAAATCCCATAATAGTAGCTTTGGATGAATAAATGAATGAGGAGTTACTTTGGGATTATACCAGCACCGTTTTCCTTCTTGTCTGCTTCCAACTGGGAGTATTCTGAGAAAAATGGAAGCAGAGTGGCCCATTCTTTCTTCTGTCCTCCACCTAGACAAGGGATTCACCTGCCACCCTTAATAAATAAAGCTTAGGGAAGCTGGATGGATACACACCTTTGGTCCATGGGTCTGATGGCTATTAAGGACTTCGAGAGAGAGCTTTGATAGGATTATACTGCAAGAACCAGACATTGCCTTCTGTCTTCTTGGTGGCTCCTCCCACGTCTCAACTCTATTATGTCCTCTTAAGAAAGGACCCTGTGCTACAGAAGACCAGTTGCAGGTGGTTCCATCCAGTCTCACCCTTTTCTGGCAAAGGCCAGCTCCCAGCACATGGCTGACCAAGAGGAGGGTAGCCTTGGGGAGTCAAGGTCCCTCCCTAGTTATTGCTGCAGTTGCAAGCACAGTATTGAAGCAGAAAAGCCCAGAGAGACATGCAAGGAGAGCAATCCCACACAACACACAAGTTCTGCCTCGCACCAAACTTTAATCTTTTCCCCCAGGCATCAACTGGAGCAGCATTATATTATTTAATTTTTTCACTGTTAATATTCTGCCCTCGGTGTGCTGCAAAGCAACTTCATGCAAAGGAAGAATGGACTTACCAGGAGGATTCATTTGTCTTCGGCACCTGGGCTGTTGTAAATTAGAGTGCACCCGGTGTGGGCAGCAGTGCTATTTTAATCATTCCAATGTGCTCAGTGCGGGAGATGAACTCAAAAGTGAATATTAAAAGTAGTTGTGGAATTCAGTCGTTTCACGAGTGAGCACGTAATAGCCAAAGGCAAAACCGGAAGGCAGCTTCACTTCCAATCAGTGTTCCCATTTTATTGAAACCAGATTGGAATTCCTGGAAGGAAGCCTACAGATCACATCTTTAATACTCATTTTCATACACTCCAGTAAAACTGTCAGGGTGAATCAGTTGTTGAAGAAGGCTTCCTGTATAATTTACAGATGTGCCTCCCTGTAGCCCATTATTTAGAGCTGAAACTGAAATGTGTTTTTGATCAAGCTCTGAGACTTCCTCTCACCTGCCCAGGTTTGCTGGGCTTTAATTTGGCGATTAATGCTGGCCTTTCACACCACACTGCCCCTCAACGCCACGGACATTCATCCCCACACAGGCTGCCGTGGGCTGGAAGGTGCCTGCATCCACTGGAATTCTGGAGGTGAGTGGGAATGTGGGGCTTAGCATCCACCACAGACAGGAACACCCCGGCAGGAAGCATCATACCGATGCATAGAGGGCTTGGGCAGGGATTAAGAACGGGTGGCTTGAGATCGGCTGGAGCCATGCTTCCCCAGCCCACTGCAGAAGCAAAAAGTGTGTACAGTGTGATCAAAGCACACAGCAGAGGCCTTCAGCCCTCCCCATGCTCCCTGTCTTCCTCAGGAACAGTCAAAGCAAGGTAGATTTTATTCTAGAAAGCCCTGTCTTCACAGTAGGGTGGCCTGCCTGACCACACAGTCCTGTTAAGACATAAAGGATGTGAGAAATGACCCAATTCTAACTGCTATGCAATCTCTGTTTTCTCGATAGACTGTGCTGGTCTAAGAAACCTGCTTGGAGAGATGGGGATGGCAGGACACAGACCAGGAAGGGAGGCACCAGGATGTTTGCTGGTACCTGCCTTTTTATGTGATGGGGTGATGACTGTGACAGGCAGCCTAGCCACTACCCAACCAGGCTTCTGGCCTCCATCCTTTTCATTCAGGTAACTAGACAAATCTGTGAACTCATCTAAGGACATTAGTTTTAGAGCACATAGGATCCCTCATTATCCAGAACCTTTCCTTTATGGGAGGGGAAAGCAGAATTGAAATGAAAATTATATGGGGGGAAAAAGGCCCTGGGCATTTTTCTCCAGAAATATCATAGAACAGGAAACCAGGCCTTGCTAGTATCCCAATTCCAGTTCTGTGACAACACAGCCACTCAGCCTCAGGCATGCTCTTCGGGTACATCAGTTTACTGGGATGATGGCTGAGTCACATTGGCTGATGGGTGTTGATGGCCAAGCAATAAGGCCAGGCCATACAGGTCAGGAGTCCTTCCTGGAAGAAAGAAGTTGCTTCTAGTCTTCCCAGAGAGTCAGCACTGACCCTACCTGCGAGAACAAGATCTAGATAGATGGTCAGGAGGAGGACAACTGACTACTAAGTTGGCCTGTCAGTGGGCTGAGCTTCTGTTCTAGCTATTTTCCATATCTATTGTCCTGAGGCTAAAAGAAACACAAAGCACAAAATCCTATGTTGTCCATAGGAGACACTGTTGGGAGGGGATACCTGAAACTGATCCCTGGCCATGGCTTGAGGCTCACAATTGCCATCTGTAAGATGAAATTACAGGAATTCCCTCACCTGCAAGCCATGACTGATAGGTGAACATATGCAAGTATGCAGAGTTGTCTCAAGGGCTTGACACATAGAAGGCAGAGAAGAACATGGAAGCCCCGAGGGAGCTGAGGAGGGTGGCTGGCTTTCTTAGGTCACATTTACAAAGGGGTTGGGTTTTCTGAAGAACTATGAGACATCACTGATCACACACACACACACACACACACACACAGACACACACACACACACACACACACACACACACACACACACACACTGTTGGAACCCAGCCCCCATGAGGTCTCTAAGAGTTGTTTTCCAGCATAACCACAGGTACCTCCTGTTTTCCTGACCTCACCCCACTGGGATCAATATCCTATTGTGAACCCTTTGACCTGGGTTTTTGTAAGTTTGTATATAAGGCTGTTCCACAATAAAGGTGAGAGAGATTCTCTCAGAAAAGAACCAGGAGTCTTGTTGTTCATCCAAATCTCCAGGCTTTCGCCCAATACTCGGACTTAGTGGCCAAGAGCAGCCACAACACACACCACTGCAAAAAATGGCTAATGTTAGATAGAACACTACTCTAGAATAAGAGTGACCTAGCTACATTCACTCTCCCACACAATAACTACCACATACCTGTTCACAACGCATGTCTGCACTTGACTTGCTACTATGACCCTGACTTTGGGAAGCCAGTGAATTCCCATGCCCATATGGCCACTCGGAGACCTACAGGGATATGGCTCATGTCAGACATGCTTGAGTATAGGCTTGAGAAGCAAAGATCTGGAATGTTCCACTCACATATCTTCTAAGGGTTAGCCTATACACTGAGCAGGAGGGGAACTCCACCCCAGTGTGGTTAGATTAATTTATGCAAATGACATGCAAAAGTCAACCTGGCTTGCGCATTATGTTCCTTCCAATCCATGGAGAGGGGTTGGGTTCCTCCTGGCCAAGTCAAGCCTTCCACGAACAGGCTGCATGGATTGCAGGTCTGAAGAGTCAGCGGTCGTTGGCGGAGGCAAAGCTCTGCTGACTGTTTAATTTTTCCTGTCTTCACAGTGAGCTGAAGGCGGGAGGCAAGAATGCCTTCCATGGAAAAATCTGCTCCATTCCCCTAGGATGAGGTGGCCTTATGCTTTCTGCTGCTTTCCAAAGTCACCCCTGCCCTACCCAGCATGCAACATGGTGCTTCCTTGTGGTGAGTGTCCTGTGACAAAGGGTGAAAGCAATGAAAACACCTTGCTCACACAGTGAGGAGGACAACAGGAATGAAGAGTCCTGCCCCTTGTTAAACTTGACAGTGTTCCTCCGAAAGCCAAGAGAGACTCGGCTTATTGGCAGAAAAGTATTATGTGGATCATCATACTGTTGCTCCAACATGTACAGACGCACACACATTGAAGTCATACCGTGTGTGCCATGTGGCCACATGCCCACCTGCTTGGTAGTCAGCCACTGTTCTCAGGTGGCTCCCCATCCCCAAATTTGTCTCTGAGCTTCAGAAGGTCATGGAGAATCCCATTCTTGGGATGAATAAGGTATTTCCTGCACCAAAATAGAAATGGGAAAAGGCTCTGGTAGCCACTGGGACAGATGGGAAGGTCCTAGGAGGGCTGCCCCTGTGGACCTCAGAAAGATCCCAGAGACTTGCCCTATTAAAAAGGCTGTGTGATAAAATGTCTTGACAAAAGCAACTTAAAGGAGAAGGAGTTCACTATGGCTCACAGTTCCAGAGGGGATGTAGTCTGTTATGGCAGGGAAAGCTCAGCAGAAGCATGAGGCTAGCCTATCACTTTGTGTAGGCAGTCTGGAGGCAGAGAGACAGAGACAGAGAGACAGAGAAAGACAGGCAGAGACACACAGAGAAATAAAGAAAGAAACAGAAACAGATACAGAGAAATGAGAGAGAGAGAAAGAGGGAGAGAGAGAGAGAGAGAGAGAGAGAGAGAGAGAGAGAGAGAGAGAAATAAGAATGGGAATGTGGGCCCCAGGCTATAAAACTGAAAGCCCACCCCTATGGATGTACTTTCAGTTCATGCTTTCTCCAGCAAGACTCTACCTCCTAAAGCTTCCATAACCTCCTCAAAGAGTGCCACCAGATGGGAACCAAGAGTTCAAAGGCATAACCCTGTGGGAGACTTCCACATTCCAGCCACAAAGCGGCACTCGCCTCTGAGATGCCTTCCTGCCAAGTCCCCAGAGCTGTTAAGTGTTGGATACTCTGCTAAAGTTCATTCTGACCTCATCTTGAGGGGCCAGGTGTCCTCCCCACTATGCAGACTTTCTGCCCAGCCACTCACTCTGCCTGCTCTGGAAGGCAGATGTCTACCAGGTCTCAGAGAACAAGATGCCTACCAGGTCTCAGAGAACAAGATGCATTGCACAGCTAAACCAAACTCCAAATGCCATTAAGTACATGATGTCTCCTCTCAAGTTGATGCTAAGTTAGTGTAAATGACTGGTCTCAGCCTCTCTCCTAAAACCAGGCCTGGTGAACAAGTAAATCTACAAGAGGTAGCTCTCCTTTGGAGAGCAGGAGGGGTGGGAATGTGTGTGTCTTTTATTAAACACCCGCTATGCCCTCTGTCGGTTGGTGGCACTAGAGGTAAAGCATTTTTGTTTTGTTGTTCAGGGGTTTTGGTTTGGGGGGCAGGTGAGACAGGGTCTTACTATGAAGCCCAGGCTGGCTCAAACTCAAAAATACCCCTGCCTTTACCTCTCAAACACTATACATTATAGGCATGTGTCCCCATGCCTGGCCTCTGAGTCACTTGTTTATGTACTTATGCAGCTTAGTCTGGAGGCTCCTCTGCAGAGTTAATGAATTTAACACCTACCAAGTTTCAGAGACTGATCACCACCCTTAATGCCAGGACAGGGACCTGACCAAGGACCCAGACATGAAACATGGTCATTCCAATCTTCAAGTGGGTACAATGTGCTGCAGTGCTAGAACAGGACAGAATTGCCCAAGAGAGAAGGCTTATATCCCTGTGCAGGTGACACTGACAAAGTATGAGAGAGTCTCCTTCCAGCTCTGCTGGAAGAGAACCAAGATGGGCCTATGACAATGCCAGGGCCTGATCGCTGAGTTGAGAGAAACCCCTCTCTGGACTTTTGCTAGACAAACATAAGGACCTGAGTCCTTATAAAAGAGGATGACACCTTTGAGTGACCACCTGGGGTGCTCCTTGGACCACTTAAATCCACCAACACAGTGGGAATTAGACTTCTTTTTAGTGGCTTCCTGGAAAAATCAAGGGACCGTTTCCAGAATTCTCTAAAGATGCCTCTGTCCCCAGATCAGTCAGGGCCTCGTTCATTTGGTGAGCCCAAAGGTAGAAGCCAGAAAAACAGTAATGAAATCCTGGTGGGTTTGTTGGTCCATGGCTCACGTGCAGATTGGTCAGGATGGATATTCCTCAATTGGAAGAAGAAACTGTGCAGGCGTGGGGGAAGCATGCATACACATACTTTTTAGGTCAGGTTTACTGCACAGGTGGGTGGAGAGAAGCTAAGGATGATAAAAAGCTGTCCAGTCGGGTTCTTGCTGGTTTATGCTGTCTTTGTCATGCCAGGACTATGTGGAACGTCTGTGATGGCCTCTGTTAAAAAAGTGAAGCATTCCTGAGACACAAGGACATCATGCATGCCAAGCAAGGTCCCCGCTGCCTACAGCCATAAACTGGTCCTTCACTCCCCATTGCCAAGACATCCTGAAAAGATGCTTATCAGCTCTGCGTGGTGGAGGATGAAGACCATTAGTGGACAATTAATATTTCAGGAGTCCATCTTAATTGCCAAAAGAAAGTTCATTTTGGAGGCAAAGGATTTTTTTTATCTTTATTTTTAAACCCTTAACATAATGACTGAATGACTAATACAAAATGGATACATTTTTAACAGAGTTCTTTGAAAAGGCATTCAAAGCTGAACTTGAGCACCAGAGCACAGGCGGGAACAGGGGACACAACGGGGCTGGCAGCAAGCTGCCCCCGCCTGCGCCAGCTCCGTGCTCTGACAGAACAAGTGTTGCATGAGATGTGAAGGATGACTGTGGCGGCCTGGCAGCCCTGGAGCAGGTGTTCCTCGTCCTCATTTGCAGTGGAGCGTGGCCCCTGGCTCAGCCAGCCGAAGCCAGCGCCTGGCAGCCCCTCATGTACCTGCGTGCAGAGAGCTGCTAATGATAATGGATGCAGGCCGATTAGGCAGCCCATTTGGAATGGCCCGAAGTGGCCATGAGTCAGTGACTCTCTGGGGAAGCAACATGCTGGAGTCCCTGGAGGCCTCTGGACTGTCCCCCAGGTCCTTATGTCCAGGGTAGGATGAGTCACAGGTCTCAGAGACAAAGTAAAGATGCTGGACTCTCAATCCTTGCCTCCCTCCACAGGGCTGGAGTGGTATTAATGCCTGCTTAATAACATGAATGGACATATGGTTTACTTCTGCTCTCAGGGAAGCCACTAGATAGCACAGCATTGCTGATCATGGGGCTGGAGGAACTCTGAGTGTGCCCCCACTTGCCATACTCCTCATGGGCCAGGCCTACCTGGCAGCCTGCTTCCATCTGTTCTTCCTCGAGTTCAGCCTGACTGTACACCACTTTCCCTAGTGGATTAGGATGCAACATGGCCAAGCTACCTGTGCCCAGCCTCAGATGTCAGTTCCTCACTCAAGACAGACCGAGTGTGGCATCAGAAGTGAAGGATGATGTGGCCAAGTTCTGTCTCCTTCTGAGTCTAACCCCTGGTTTCTCCATGCCACAGTTTCATCATGATAAAAGGAGGACAGTGGGGCTTTCCCAGTCTGGACCCTTCCTCAGGATTGGGAAAAATGAGCCATGTGATGGGCGAGCCGAGCGTGGGTTCTAACACTTACACGGTCAGTAGATGTCAATCCAAACATCGTCACATCTAACCAGGCATTGCTGAGGCTCTCATAGTGCTGTCGCACTGATGTCATGCAGGCCATGCTCCCTCAGAAGAAATTTTTGAGGGATAGAGCCCAGGTGTCACAAATCCAATTCCAAGAGAGGTGTGTGGTAAACAGATCCTCAAAGGACAGGAAGACATCCCAAAGGCAGCCTCCCAGGAACTATGCAGTGCCCATTGGAAGAAGGAAGTTATGGTGTTTCCAGGAAAGGCAAGGCCCTGCTAACGCCCCAGTAAGCCTCAAGAGTTTACATCACCAATTGGAAGCATTCCTGGAAGACCCAAGCAAGCAAGCAAGCAAGCATGCAGGTACTGAACGTTCTCTGTGTCTAACCACAGTATAAAAAAGCATGAGTCAACCCCCTGATGCCCAGAGAGCTGAATTGGAGTAATAGAGGATAAATTCGCAAGGTGGACAGATATTGTTCCCCTTCAGATTGCTTCAGGGGTGCCCTAGGTCACACCTTGTCTCATGCTAGCATCTCCACATTAGAATCGCTGGCTTACAGATACTGAAGGCTGAGGAACAAATGTTCCCAATTGCTATGGGGAAAGCATGGGAACCTTGCATGCACACAGACAGCCCCAGCACTGTCTGCTGCAGGACCCAGGGTACTGGGTACTCATCTTTCTTGGCAACATGATACAAGGCTGGAAGAGGCAATAGCTATAGGTACTTACCAGCCACAGTCAGTGGAGAGTTTTAGTCCACAGTGTTTGGGGAGTTGGAAATAAGGAAAATGGGGTGGCCCTTACCTTGGGTTGGTGTGTGTGAAGTTAGCAGTTGTAACCAACCAAGGAGGCCCACTACAGACTTTGAAAGCAGCAAGTTTCTGGGAACACAGATCCAGTGACTTAGGAACCATGCCCATCAACTGTTTTAAAGAAACTGGTGGTGAGTCTGTTATTCCTTTATTCACTAGAGTGCGTCATGTGTGTTTATCCATTTTTCATTACTGGGATAAACTGGTCTGAGCGTGTGTACTTTCTCTGAGAACATTGTACCTGTCAATCTCGTGTTGTGTGAAGAAGCTACCTTGGGAAGAAGGGGAGGGAGGCACAGTCACACCTTCTACCCCTGGATTAAATGGAAACAATTATGCAAATGACCTGGCTATGTGTAGACGAACCCTGCTTGACTCACAAGTCACCCTCTGTGCTGCAGTTGGTCATGTGCCGTGCAAAATAGTCCATCATTGTCCAAAATGATTCCAAAAATATTGCAGCTCCCTGCCTACAGACAGATTTGAGCTGATAAATAAACCAGGAATAACTTGATAAAATGCTGGACACTCAGGGTATGAAGGACCTCAATGCATGGCACAGATCAACCAAAAAGTAACTGACAGATAGATTATCCAACCACAAGTTAACACATAGATTCAGTAAGTTACAAACACATATGTGCGCGCGCACACACACACACACACACACAGAGAGAGAGAGAGAGAGAGAGAGAGAGAGAGAGAGAGAGAATGAATAATAAAGTCATGAGTTAGAGAGGGAGTAGAGGGATGTAGAAGGAGTTTGAGGAGAGAAAGAAGGGGAAAGAATATGAACAAAGTAATCTTGTATGAAATTCTCAAAAAAATTGAAAAACATTAATTGAAAAAAGTTGAGCAACTAACAACTTGAACAGAATCTAGCACTGCTCAGGCACAGTGCCTTGCATTGTCCCAGCCAGAGACACCAGCCCTCTAGTCCCATCTGAGACATCTATAAGGACAGGCCTGTAACCAGGAAGCCCAGCCTCTGTGATGATAACACCCCCTTGGAAAGCCCTCCCCTCGTAGTTTCCACCCTCCCAGATGCTACCACTGTGGTCATCCAGGACGCCAGCCCTTTCCACCCTGACTGGACTGCCATAGTGGTCGGCAATATGGCCCGGTGTCCCTCTGTCAGCAGTGTACTGCTTTGGAGAAAATCTCCACCATGCATAATATATCAATACCCAATATGGGAGCAATTTAACTTCTTAATTTATAGCTGTGGCAACAAGATTTTCAAACTGGTCATAAAATATTGCCCTCCTCCTCTAATCTGGGGTCTTAGGGATCTGTATTGGGAATTCAATGACTAGCTTGGGAAGCAAGGGGTGGTTTATGGGGCATCTCTCAGGGAACAGTGTTATACTAAAGTTAGGTGACAGGAGAAATAAAGATGGCGGTGTTTAAACTGCAAAAACTCCAAATAAACAAATATACTGTCTTCCTTTCTTTGCCAAACAAGCAGAGTTATTATTACCGTTGTTGTTTTATGGCCTTTTTCATAGAAAAATTACAGCATGATGGTTACCAAAAGCAAGAGTATAGTTATATATGACTGTACCTGGACTCAGACACCACTGCCTTGCCTGGCAGTCACATTCCCAAGCTGGCTGTCAAACACACAGACACCTGCCCTGTGTCAACCCTAACTGTAGGTTGACTGGGGTTTTACATGCCAAGTCTTAGGGGCTGCAGGATCTGGGGCCTCATCAGGCCTTTGTTGTCCAAGTTTGGAGGCCCAGCCTTGAGACTGTATGGCCCCTGGAGAGCCCAGTCTAGAAACTAAGTTGCCTTTGGAGTTAAGTGGAGTGCCCTGCTCGGGCCACCTGGGATGCAGCAGAATCCACACCAGTAGATACACAGAGGGAAAGATACTTAGTCCATACCAGGTCCTGTTTACTAAGCTAAAGAGATAACAGACAGCTGAGACAGGGCTATCTAGAAGTCAGTTTGCTTCTCACAGCCTCCTCTCTGCACGTTCTGCTCAGTGCTTGACTGTGGTGTTAAACAGGACCATGAGGACCTGTGTGTAGTCATTCATCTTCATGGCTGTCTGATGAGGTGGACATATCTATCTTTATTTTATGGATGATGGCATGGAAATGGAATAGCAAAGATGTTAACGCATGCTGTTAGTTCACAGACTAGTTGACGAGGCCAGTAATTGCTCATGAAACTTCAGTGATGAAAAGAACATCCTGGCCATCTATTACTCTTCCTTCAAACCCCTTTTCAGTTCAGCGATGGTCTTAATAGCCAGTGGGCCACCTTACCCCAACACAGGCAAGTAGAATTGTCCTCACTGGTGGATCTGGCTTGGTGGACATGACATTCACTGCTGGATGTATATCCCTGCAGTTCACAACTGGAACAGACAGAATGCAGAGAGACCCCCTTTTTAACTCACAGAACAAGAAGACATTTTTCAGTAATTCTCTTATTCTCTCTAAAGAAGCCAGGAAGAAAAGAAAATTAGGCCCTCACCCTCCAATCATCCACAGCATGTCTAAATAATAAATAGGTAAAGAACAAAGAGATTCTGTGTGAAATGTGGTTTATGATGTAGGCAGGAGATTGAGATTCCAACTGCTGTTGAATCAGCTGGACGTGATCTGCAGACAGGGGCAGGAAGAGCTGCCATACCTGTCTCTCTGGGGGCTCAAAGATAGAGGAGGTCTGTGTGAGAAATACGTGTGAATACTTCTAGGATTTCCTAGCACTCCAGAGCCCCATCCTTGGTAAATAGATGATGGACATGATAAGGAAAAAGGACTGGCCCATCCATTTGGCTTGCAGAAATCCATCTGGATTCTCTACACACAGCTTCTACACCAGGACATAAAGGAACATGAAGTGCTGCTCCTGAATAGAGGGAGACATGAAGTAAGCCATTCCTGTGGCTGTTGTGACTTGCCAATGGGTCCTGAGATATCTGCATGTCCATTCAAAGACACTGCATTGTCAAGGGAAGGGAGGCAGGAGAAAGAAGGGGGAGCCCACACAGATCCTCTGAGAAGGAGGCAGAGATCGTGGAAGAAACAAGTGACATCACCTCAAGCCTTCTGTGTACTGAACACCATGACATGCAAGAGTTAGAGTCCAGCTGTATTCCTATGGTTTAAGGTAACAGCCCAACCACATCTCAGGTCTGTGGTTTTGGGAAAGAATCTTAACCTCTTGAATAGAACTACAAAACAGGTCTGAGAGCATGAACAAAGGGTCATTTTTAAGTCCCAGAAAACAATAGACAAAGTGTGCCATAAAAGTACAACAGTGTCCTGTCACATTTTACCATTCACAGTGACTTTGTTGAGAAGTTTCTTACCAACCCAGTGCCCTGTATTTTCCAGCCTGGTGTCAATAAACATCTCTATAGTTCTCATTTAATGCACTGACATGGACATTGCCATACTATCAGATTGTAACTATTTGGGTTTCTTAATGGTGAGTATGTCTGCTGGGCAGTACCAGTCATTCTCTGCTGGCTGTTTGGGGACTGTTCTAATTGCTGGGCATAGAAAAGAAGCACTAGGGTGCTTGTCTTTAGAAGGCAGAGACTGGCAAAGCCTGGAGAGCCAGTTTTATGGTTCCCAGAGAGAATGTCACCAAACTATTGCATGGGCATGCTGGACCCTTAGACCTTTTACTGTCCAGTCCAATGAACAAGGTCCTAATGGGAGATTGACACCTCAAATGATTTCTCACCACCACACAGTCACCCTTTGGGAGACCATCCTTTGTAGGGAGACACCATAACCACTCCTCCTAAGGGCTGGCTACAGGTGTGCCTGACCATTCCTGTCAGGGTGTGGTCAAGGTGAGGTCAGGATGACACATGTTAGGTTTTTAAGGGGCTGCAAGGCAGGCAGGCCAGAGAGAAAGGGCGCCCATGTGCCTTGCAGACCCTTGAAAACCTATCATGTGTCATCCTGACCTCACCTTGACCACGCCCTAACAAGCATGGTCAGGCACACCTGTAGCCAGCCCTTAGGAGGAGTGGTTACGGTGTCTCCCTACAATCCTTCATGTCTCTCTTTGACCTGCTGTTGTTGACAACATAGGTTTTACTAGAAATCAGGAAGAGTCTATGCTTTCATCTTTCCTATCAGTCAGCATGCTGGGTCTATTTGCCAAGAGGCAGAAATAGGCAAAGTCCCTTTCTGAAGCTGGTGCAAGCTCCTGTCCCAGTCCTATCTTCTGAAGTCCAAAGCCTGCATCAGTAGTCCCTCCAGCTATGATAGTGGTGAAGCCTCTGTCTTCCAAAGCAGCATGGGGAATGTTTCTCAGAGGAACCTGGTACATGAATACAGTACCAAGTAAGGTCATTATGAAGTATAGATGATTTAGAGGACAGTGGTTCCGAGAAGGAAGGACACTCTCTTCTTAACTGTTGAAGCTACTCCTAATGTCCTGAATTGACATGCCTACCAAGTCCCTCTTCTCCCCACTCTTCCTAGCCCAGGTAGCTGCACTCTGTTATTTAATAAGAAACCGACCTTCAAAAACAATCACAAATGAAGCCTAACAGCGATGGTGCATGCCTTTAACCCCAGCACTCAGGAGGCAGAGGCAGCCAATCTCTTTGAGTTCAAGGCCAGCCTGGTCTACAGAACTAGTTCCATAACAACCAAGGTTACACACAAAAATCCTGCCTTGGAAAAAACAAACAGACAAAACTCACAAATGACCCAGTGTGAAAGAAGGCTTCATGTCAAGTCTAATGCAGTTTTCCAGAATGTTCCAGTTAGATGGTGCTAAATTTGGGCATACAGCTCCTGACAAAGAGGGAAGGAGAAGAAGCTATCTAAAGAAGGGGTGAAGGAAGAGTATGGGGAGCCCACATAGACAGATTCAGTCTGTTGCTAACCTATATCCCTTGTGCCCTTCACCAAGCCCCAGCACAGACAAGCCCCCCCTAGCTGCTCTGAGGGGGGCATGAATTCCCTGGGGATTCACTAAGTGTTTCCTTCATAGTCTCTGGTAATCACCTAGAAGTCATACTGTAGGCAACAGCATCACTATGACAGGGGAAGAGTGAGAAGCCTGAACAGGCCCCTGCTATATCTGCAGTCTCTGATTTTCACTTAGGGAAAAGGTCCAAATGTTTCCAAAGGTCCCAGGTTGTGATTCACAAGCACAGGATGTGAGAAAAGGATGGAGCTAATGCTGATGGACCTTCTGTGGACCATTTACAGACTCTCAGCAGGAGAGCTGCCTAAGATACAGCCAGCCCTTCCAACCCAATGCCCAGCAACTACAGAGCTTCATATGCTGGGCACACATGGGAGTAAAGGGCATCAAGCCCCTAATGCCAAAGGCCCTTGGAGAAAGCCCTGCTGTCTGATTAAGCTGTCCCCTTTCTTCTGGAAGGCAGCTGGGGCTGGTGGCATCTCTCCTTGCAACTGGCTGCCTTCAATCTAGTCCCAAGGCCCCTGCTCCCCAGTAGCCATGTTTCTACATTCTGCTAATTATGCCTGCGCACAGCTTTTCACAGCAGAAGGAGAGAAGATGGGGAAGAGAAAAGAAAGCCAAAAACTCTGTAATGAAATTTTAAAATCACAGGGCTCCTGCCGCTCGCGTTCCCAGTCTCCAAAAGCATCAAATATGGTTTCATCCCTCAACTCAAACGTGTGTCTATCTCAGCGATATCTGGCACATTAACTCAGGGCGAAGTCCTGAGATAACAGCAATGGCAGCCAAGTGTGGTGGCCTCACCCACCAGGCCCGACACAGTTAATTGGTCACTTTGTCCAGCTGAGCCATGGGGGTTCCTGGCTGTGGCAGTCATTAAAAGCTGCTGAAGTCTCCATCACTTTGAGTCAGGCTCTGCCCTCTTGCTCGGAGATGCTTTTAAGCGCCTGCCTGCCCAGCATCCTTCTTCCTACTGGGAAAGCTTCAGGCTTTTTAATGGGGGCTTAGGATAACTTCATCAACATTTCCCAGTCCCTTTCATAAGGAAGAGGTGTGGGGGCCATGTTGGAGGAAAGGCTGTTTCCACTTGTCCCAGTTCTTATGGCATGTCTGTGTATGCATGAGAGCATGTGTTCGTAAAAGTGTGCATTAGTGTTGAGTAGGTGTGTGAGTGGGTGTGTGCATGAATTGTTTGAGATGTAGTGTGTGTGTGTGTGTGTGTGTGAGAGAGAGAGAGAGAGAGAGAGAGAGAGAGAGAGAGAGAGACTCCTGACAGTGCATGCCCAGTACTAGAATTATAGATGAATGAAACTTCCTTTGGCTTTTGATGCTGCTGTGAGGATCTAAACCTAGGTTCATGCTTCCACAGAAACTGCTTTAGTGACTGTGCTATCTCGCTAACTCTTTGTATCATTCCATTAAAAAATACTTTTGATAATTTCATGCATGAGTACTGTGTCTACCATTCCTCTTCCCCTTCCAACTCTTCCTATGCTCCCCAAACTTCCCTCCCCCCTCTTAAATTCATGTTCTGTTTTTCTTTATTTCTTTAATTGTTGCTATACACGAACACACACACACACACACACACACACACACACACACACACACACACAATCTTCCAACCCTACTTAGTGTTGCTTGTATATAATATGTTTGGAGCTGACCACTTGGCATCAGAGCATCTGTCAGGGAGCTCATCCCTGGGGAAAAATGATTATCCCACCCTCAGCAGCCCTTGATTGCCATTGCCTGTATCTCTCCATCTAGCAGTGAGGCCTTGTGAGGTTTACCCATCCGTGCTGGCATGTGACTGTCATTATGCACATCTTGTTTCTGAAACTGTATTGCTGAGATTTTTATGAGTACAGCATCCCTCTCATATTTGGAAGACAATATTCTTTGTTCCCTTCATGATAAACCTCTTCACCGGGTCAGCATGGTAAAGTGTTTGTCAATACAATAGGTCCTCCACATTGCCAGGGACAGGTGATGAAGACTTGCTTGTGAGAAGATTCCAAATAGGAAGGACTTGGCCATGCAGTCTGTCCTATCTAACAGTATATCAAACAAATGCCAGTTTCATCCACTTTGGTTCATTCCGTTTACCTGTCGTTGTTGATTACTCCTGTGAATTGCACACATGAACACTGTGTAATGAGCAACTAACTAGGAAGACTGTTGGGACTGAGAAGGATAACTGGAAATCAGGACCAACCCAGAATCCAGGCTCCCTAGCTGAACATCCCCATAGTGGCCTCAACCTCCCTGATGATTCCTGGGATGGGAGTACCTGCAGAGGGTGCAAAGACATCACATCTGTCTCTCTGAGTACTCTGGCTAGAGGGACTGCAGTGTCATGTGCTCCCACCCCCAGCCACTGGGACTGTTGGGGTGCTGCCAGCAGCGTTTCTACATTTGCTACATAATCAAGGCATGGGGGGCATGCTATTCTGTGCTACACAGACTTCCTGTCTGGGACTACACACTGCAACCCCTCAGGGATCGCCAGACTGGTGACTGCTGGATGAGAAGGGGAATCTCCATTTCTAAGCCTGTGACCTTGTGCCCATGCAGCTGCCAGAGACATCTTTCTGCCAAATAGACACAAATAGGTCCTGAAGCTGTGCTTTGTAGAAAAGAAAACCAGGCTTTTGGCCCCAGGAAGTCTCCTGAGCCCCAGGGACAGGCTTTGAGAGCGGTCCCTGGTAGGTTCCTGAGCCCCAGAGACAAGCTTTGAGAGTGTCCATCTGCCCCGCAGCCATCAAGAACTCTCTCTCTCTCTCTCTCTCTCTCTCTCTCTCTCTCTCTCTCTCTCTCTCTCTCTCTCTCTCTCTCTCTCATAGGCTCCCAACTCACAGCTCCATAGCACTTGTTTCCTCCAGGCTCAGTGCTGGGACCAGCTGAGTCACATCTGGTTTAAAGTGTTCCCTGGAGCCCATTGTTGGGAGCCTCACTTCATTCTCTGTGTCTCCCTCTACTCTGCCTCCTGAGGGATGGACATCTGGTCCAGGTCAGGTATGAGCAGGCCATTGTCTCACTCAGGACAGCTTCCAAGGCACCTGGGAGGAAGTCACCCAGATGTTCCATTTTAGCTGCTGTGAATGTCACACACACACTAGGTTCTCTCAGATGCAGCTTGGCCTGAACATGAGTGAAGAAGAGGTGCATGGGAGAAGGATTCTCCCAGAAGGAGGAAGAGAGGACAGATAGTTCCAGAGGGAGGAAGAGAGCAGGAGGCTGCAGAGAGGAAATGAGACAATCAGCGGGATGATGGTCTGTCTGGACCAGCAGACCTCAAATGATCTGTTTAGGTAGGATCTGATGCACATGCCCCCACCACAACCGGCATGAGTTCTGCAGTGCTGCTAACTGGAAAGTGTCGATTCTATGAGGAGGAGGATGGCAAGAATCTGGCAGTCCAGACTATGTTCCAAACACTGTATGGTGATTATACTTCATGTGTTATTATTTATCCTTACAGGTGTGTGTGTGTGTGTGTGTGTGTGTGTGTGTGTGTGTGTGTGTGTGTGTGTGTGTGATTTATGTGTATGTACATGTTTATGGTCACTTGAGGATATGTATATGTGGAGGCTAGAGGTCAACTTTCGGTTCAGTTGTCAGGAGGATGACCACCTTGGTTTTTGAGACTGGATCTCTCACTGGCCTGGAACTCCAGAGCTCACTGATTAGACTAGGATGGCTGGCCACCAAATCCCAGGGAACTGCTTGTCTCCACCTCCTCAGGCACTGATCTTAAGATATACCCCACCAGGCCTGGCTTTTTTGAAAATGTGAGTCCTGGTATTCGAACTGGGTTCTCATACCTATATTTTACCCAATTGTGCCATCTTCCAGCCCTCTCATTGTTTACTTTGACATGTGACCACCTCCCAGTAGGCAGTGCTGTGGGCCTCAGTGTCATCACTGCCCACCCATGGTGTGTTCCTAGGGGGTCACAGAGGCTTCACACTGGGCCTAGACATCCAGGCTGCAGAGTCTGGGCTCTTATACCCACTCAACAGCACTTCTGTACCATCTGATATACCTTTCAGAAAATTCTGGTTTTCATTTCCTAAGCCAATGAAGTTTGATGGTCAGCTTGTACCTATGCTGACACCTGGAGGTGAGGGCCACTGTTCCCTGAACCTCTTTAACAAGGACAAAGAAATCTGAGCTGCATTTGTCCTTCCTTGCAGCTCCACAGAGAGGGGTTGTTTCCTTGCCTCTCCCAAATTTCTGCCCCCAGGTGAAGCCACATTTCCCAAAAGAAATGCCTTCCTAAGGCGTCTCTTTCCCATTACCCAGGGGATGCCCAGGGGTAGAAGCTTGGAAGAGCCCTACCAATGTCCTTCTTAGAAATGAAGCAGCAGGTGTTTCTCCTGAGCCAACCTAAACCCCAGATACTCTAGGTCACTTACAGAAGCAGAAACTGGAAGCCAGTGCACTACCCTATGTTTGCAGAAAATTAAATGTAGGAGGAGAGCAGAGGGAACCCAGAATTTTCTTGGAACATGACCCTCTTTTGGCGTGTAGAAAGTAAACCATGAAGAGAGTTGGTACCAGCTGTCATCCACATCCACAAAGAGCTTTATCCTCTGATGAGACCCTCAAATGCTAATCTGAATCAGTTCTAGAGAAGGGGTGTAGGGCCATCCTAGGATGCATCACACAGACTTGGCTATCCTAGTACTCTCTTCACCACAGAGCCCAGTAAAGTGGGTTAGCATCAGAGAAGACAGCATCAAAGGGAGACAGCTGCACATGTCTGCTCTCGTCTGGAAACAGGAAGACGTGGGCTTAGGAGCCCCAGGTGCTCACTAACTCAGGGGCCTGCACTTCCATCACTCCTGGACTTGTGAGCTGGCAGCATCCAGCAAAGCTCACCATGGGCTGGCAGCCAGCTCCAGCCACCTGAGAGAGAGCAAATTCAACGTCTTTGGACTGATGACAACTACTACAAGCATCGTCCCTGAAAACAGAGGCCAAAGGACAGCATTACAGGTATACCAAGGAGTCTAGATTGAAGCTCCCGGCCCCAGGGTACAGAGTCCATCTCCAAGCTCTTCAGTTGGGGCAGGATCATGGCAGAGGATCATGGGATGGATTGTGCAGGCACTGGTCTGACTTCTGTGCAGAAACACACAGTGATAGGTCAGATCACAGACACACTGTTCACCAGCTGCACACCCAACACCCTGTCCTCTAGCATACCAGGGAGTCAGCAAATCATCTCCCTATTGTCTGGACCTCTAAGGATACCTGCCACCACCAATGAAGGACTAGGCAGAAAATTCCTCTGGCCAGAGGAGTGAACTCCCAGTTGCCACCAAATCCATGCTGACACACATCCCAGGCCATTTCTGCTTTGTAGGTCACTGGAGATGTCAGCTGAGGCATTTGTATCCATGCCCAACTTCCCAACACCAAAGTGCCTCACTGTTTCCCGTGAGGGCCTTTCAGACTCTAGAAAACAAAGCATGTATTGTCCTGTGTATGAAGTAAAGTGGGGCACGGCTGCTTTTCCATTCACCAAGACATGACTTCCTTACAACTGAGCACTCACTGGCTCTAGCCATTGGGCAGCCCCTGCAGTGCTGAGCCCTCAGAATAGTGAAGCAGCTGGGTGTACAGGGAGGCACACCAGGCTTGGAACACAAGTCTTGTGTCTTTACTCGTCAGTTCTGGGACTTGGAGCCAAACATTTGACCCTTCTGAATTCTACTTTATTCCAACAGAGTAGCTGTGAGAAGTGGTTGTGCTCATGTGTTTGAAGGCTGTGTGTAAATTGGAAGGGGGAAGGGCACCCTTCATCAGGTATAGGTGCAAATGCCCCAGGCAATCTTCACTCTTTGGCTTGGCCACTCAAATTCTGGACACATAAATGTGCCTGAGGAAGTCCCTGTGTTCCTGGATATAAAGCTCAGAAAATGCCAAAACCTCTCCCCTCCCCACCAACTGCATTTGTGTTTCCTGCTTCTCTGAGTCTCTCAACCCATTGTTCTTGTCATACTAAGGTAGGATAGAAAGACAAGGCTAAATAAATCACATGGGAATGGAAAGGGGCCTCTCACCCAGAATCTGTCTGGAAGCTCATACACTGAAGTCAAAAATACCAGCAAAACTGACGATTGCAGTGAAAGTTTCCTGCTAGAGACAACACACCTTTACAGATAGACAATTCAAGAAAGGATGCTGAAATAACAACAAACCACGCTTTATGCTTATGGTCTGTGTGATCAACTATAACCTTGCTCTCCCAAGCCTTAAACCTGCAGTGTTCAAGGAATCTCACAACCTGGACCATAAACTCTATCTACAGTAAAAGATGTGTCTTAAATATATTGTGCAAGCTTTGTGGCCCATGGTTTTATATAAGCTGTAGTCCTATCCAAGTGACCTCAGAAATAAGCCTATATTATCATTTAACAGAAGAAGAGGAAGACAAGGACGGGGAAGAAGAGGATGGGGAAAAATAAGGAGGCTGGAGCTTCTTGCAAACCCATTGAGCAATGTAATTTCAGTGACCTCTAAACCTGTATGCATGGTTACAGCTAACACACTTAAGCACTGACTCTGTTGAAAAGCCCACACCCACACTTGGGTGTGCACTGTTACTTGCATAAGTGTCTTTCTCCCTTTTTCTCTTGCAATGCCTATGTTTAAAACTATGTCTAAACCTTTCCAACTCCACACCATAATGACTCCTCCTGAATTCTTTTCTATGGTATAGTCAAGATCCTGATTTCATCTGGGTGGAAGTCTCTGGAAAGAGCTCATTAGGCTGCTGCACATGGCAGCACATCACTTCGCCCCATCAACTACCACTGACAAGACCTCTTTATTTTTGTCCCTGGGTTCTCAAGACCCAGCCAAGGGCACAAGTTTCCCACCCTCCACCACCACTATAACCCATTTCCAGAAATAAAGAGAAAGTAGGAAAAACCAAAAACTCTTGCAGTTTTCTGTTAAGTTAGGCCTAGAATCATTGCAAGGGTGGAAGCAGCTTGGGGCTTATCCCAAAAACCACTTTGAAGGATATCACATCACTTCCCACTTTGATCTTCAACACCAATTCTCCTTTCTCACGAGGAAGCCCAACTGAAAGCAACCAGGTAACCCAGACTCTTTCTGAGCTGTTCATACAGTCATCAAACAAAAGCAGTGTGCCAGTATACTGCTTTCCCTTGGAGCAGATGACCGTGCAGCCATCCATCAACGCGTGGAGTTAAACACAGCAAGTGTAAATCGCTTTCATGATCACATTTGCAGAATAATTTCCCTTTATGTTAAACAATTATAATATGTGGTTAGCTCTCCAGATGAAATTAGGGAGATTCAAAGCTCCAATGCGATTGTCTATCCAAACAGGCCCTAGGAGCTTAATACCCGAGTGCTCCTAATTTGCCCCCAGGATCTTCTTTGAATTCCTCTATTATTTGCATGAAAATGACCTTGGTTTAAGAGGATTTTTGTTTGTTTTTTGTTGCTGTTGAGGCAGAATCTCACTCTAGCACAGGCTAACCCAGAACTTGGTAGCCAAGGCTAGCCTTGGACTCATGGTGATCTTCCAACACTAGCTGGCCTCTAGGGTGCACAACCACAACACCTGGCTCACAATCTTGATTCTTTTTAAGCTTCGTGGCTTGGGTTGTTTTCCATACTCTTCCATGCTACAGTAGCTCCCGAAAAGGGGCCTTTTTGATGTTTGGGCAACAGAACCTCATGCCCACTGTGTCTCTGGAAGAGAAGATGTGCAGGCTCAGGGCTCCCCTGGACTCCTGCAGTACAGCTACAGAGTACAACATGATCTATATCACCCAGGATGGGACATCCATACCACACACATTGTCTTAGATCATACACACACACACACACACACACACACACAGAGAGAGAGAGAGAGAGAGAGAGAGAGAGAGAGAGAGATGCACTTGCACCCATATATGCACACACATGTCCTTCTGCTTGCGCAAGGAGAGGAGAGGCAGATTCTAATCAAACCTTTCCCTCTTGTTAGCCACCAGCCACCACTGATGTGTCCCCTCATCCCCTAAATGAAGCCAAGACTAGATTCTAAACACCCTCTAAACAAGATGAGTTTTCAGCTGTTTGAGGGGGTGGCAGATTGACAGATTTGAAGTCCTCTCACACATCCTCCATGCTTCCAGAAAGGGCCTGTTGACTGGATTCCTCTCCTTTGAGTCCTGCCGGACTCAGTCCACCAGACCTTTAGAGAATTGTGTGGCACCTTCAGTAAATCTGAGTTCCCTGACCACAATCAACCTCATCACTGGTAATGGAAGAAGTCAACAAGTTAGTGCATGGTGTGAAATTGAGGGACCAGGGTCCATTGAAACCTGGCACAGGATCTGGGCTGGAATAGCCAAGGCTGAAAGACCATGAAACACATCTGTCTCTATCCTGTTATGGAGGAGGAATGATGCACTTAAACTCCGAGACTCCACTATGAAAAATAAGGGCTGCAGTGTATTTACTGCAGCGAGAAAGGCAGAGCTATTAGCACCCGACATGCCAGCGCACTGGTGCTAAGTTACCCCTTTCTTGGATAAGTCATCTTAAATTAAATATTAAAGATTAATAAATATAATGCCCATAATAAACAGTACGCACTAATTTAATTAAAAATAGATGGTGGATTTTACAAATGGGGCATTACAGGGATGACAGAGAACAGACTTGTTATGCTAAAAATGTAGTGTTGAGGGTGTGCAATCTTGCTTCACATTACACCCTTATTGTGTCTCATTAAAATTTTAAAAATAGCTATTTTAATTGTCAAGCATTTGACAAACTGCTATAAAAACTTGACACTTAAGTTTCAATTTTACAATATGCATTTTAATGACTCCTTTTCCCCTGCATGTTTTGTTATCCATAATCCAAGATTCTTTTTTCAAAAAAATTAAAATGTCATCTTCCAGTAGAGTGTGTGTGTGTGTGTGTGTGTGTGTGTGTGTGTGTTTCTTCAGAGTTGAGCTTGCTGCAGGGATTCCAGAAAACATTTTAAATCTTTACAAATAAATATGAAAATTAGAACTACATTTTATTTCAGCTGCAGTCTGGTTTCCTTGTTGTTTGTGAAGCCTACATGGGTAGAAGGGAAGGAAGGGCCTCAGGGAGCTTCAGCCTGGCCTGGAAGGGCCTGTCAGAGACTTTTAGCACCAGCATTTTGAGAGGACTTCCCATGTCCTGCTCTTGGGATGTAAGACAAGATGACAGATGTGACTCACAGTCACCAATGTGTTCAAACCTTCTATTAAAGAAAGTGAACACTTTCGAGAGCCTCCCTGAAGGGCACTGTAGAAATGCTTTAGGCCCATCTGAACAGTCCAGTGGGCCTCTGAAATCCTTGCTACACTCTGGAAGGAAACTAGAGTAAGTCAGGGATGGCGAAATGCCTAGCCATTTAAGCAATTGGAATTGCTAAGATCCCTCCTGCTGACATCATGGCAAACAATCTGTCATTAGTATGGGAGTTACTTTGGGTTAGGAAAAGTCCATTCTCCTTGACAAACCAAATAAAAGTATGACAGTGATGGAGTCCTGTGGTACATACTAATGACTCAAATAGTCTCTGTCTTAGTCAGGGTTCCTTTGCTGTGAAGAGACACCATGACCACAGTAACTCTTGTAAAGGAAAGTGTTTAACTGTGGCTTGCTTACAGCTTTAAGGGTGTAGTCCATTATCATCATGGCAGGGAACAGGGTGGCATGCAGGCAGACGTGACACTGGAGAAGTAACTGAGAGTTCTACATCTGCATCTGCAGGCAGCAGAAAGAGGGAGCCTGGACTGGGCTTTTGAAACCTCAAAGCCCAGTGATATACTTCCCCCAACATGTGACACCTACTCCAACTAGGCCACATCTTCTAATCCTTCTCAAATAGAGATAGCTACCCCTGATGACATGGTGTTCAAATATATGAGCCTTAGTCAAATGACCACATTCCACTCTCTGGCCCCCATAGGCTTGTAACCATAATATAATAGAAAAATTTATTCAGTCCAACTTTAAAAGTTCCCAAAGTCTATCCCCAGTCTCAACACTGTTGAAAGTTCAAAGTCTCTTCTGAGATTCATAGCAGTCTCTTAACTATAACCCCCTGAAAAATGAAAATCAAAAAGTAAATCACTTATTTCCAACATACAATGGCACAGAATATATACATATATATATATATATATATATATATATATATATCCATTCTAAAAGGGAAGAATGGATGGGAGCACAGTGAGGAAATACTTGACTAAAGCAAGATCTAAAATGAGTGGGACAAACTCCAAACTCTGCATCTCCATGTCCGATGTCAGAGTGCTCTTCAGATCTCAACTCCATTCATCTTTGTTGACTGCAACATACCTCTCTCTCTCTCTCTCTCTCTCTCTCTCTCTCTCTCTCTCTCCTTCTCCCGCTCTCTCTGGCTAGTTCCACAACTGGTCTACAGTTTCCCTTGGCAAGTATCCCATGACTCTGGAACCTTCAACATCTTGGCATCTCCAACACAACCCAGGCTTCACTTTCATAGGTTCATGTAATGGCCCCTCTGGGACTCCATGCAGAGACACCCCTGACACATGCCTGGCCTCAACAACCTCTACTAAGCATCCAGGCATGGGATGACTTGGCATCTTATCTTCACAGGAAATGAAGGGAATCTTTGTGATATGGATAGAGAGCCACACTGAAGCTCCTCGAAATGGAGGGACTCCTCTAGTGAGGCACAACACTATCCAGCTGGAACCCTCCAACAGCAAGATTCTAGGAAGCTCTCACCCTAAAGTGTTCTAGTGGATTCCATGGCATCACTTGCATATGCCGGGAAGCCACAGAGAGCTGTTTCTAAGAATCAATTCTGGGTGTTCATTCATCAAGGCTTCCAGCCACCCCAGGCGGGTACAATTGATGGAGAGTCCTTTCCTATCCATCACCCACTGCCCACCACACCAATCTCCCAAATAACTTGACATGTTCCTGCTGAGAGTATTAATAGATATTCCAAGGCTTCCTTGGACTCCATGCTGAGAACAAGGCCCTACTGACCCACTACCCTGGACATGAAATCTATTCTGCCTGCTCCTATGTGAAGGTCACCTAGAGCGACTTCTCTTAGAAAAAGCAGACCAATGGAGGGAAGGGTATCTGTGCTTCATGATAAGGGGTCTTTTGAAGACTCTGCATGACCCTTCTTGACACAGTCTGCTCCAAACCAAGAGCAGCTGAAGCTGTTCACATTGACCTGAACACCCTGGGGGAGCACTTGCTTGCTGAGCGGGTCTTTGTGTTCATCACTTCTCTAGTCATTGCAAAAAAAAAAAAAAAAAAAAAAAGCCTGATACTGATAGAAGCAACCTAAATAAGGAAGGGCTTATTTTGTTGTAGTTCTAGAGTGGATACCCAGTTGATGTAAGGTTTGGTAAAGTCCACTGTAGTGGGAGTATACGGCTGGGTCTGTTTGTTATGAAATATGTATTCAAGGAATCTTTTTCTAACTCAAAGTTACAAAGATTGTCTCTCCCCCAGGAATCTCCAAGAACTCTTACAGCCTTGGGTTTGATATTAAGGTCTTTAATCCACCATGCGTTAAAAGAGACAAAGATCAAATCTCATAATTGACTATGGTAGTTTGTCTTCCATGATTGTCTTCCATGGAGTCATGAATTCTACCATTTTTAGCACTGATTTTATTAGAATTTGCTTTATTAGAATTTATTAAGAATTTCATATATGACTACTGTGTTAACACCCTTTTCACCCCACACTCTCTCCTCTCCAGCACGCCCTCTAACTTTTCTCTCTTAACTTCACCACCACTGTCTTAATTATTATTGTTACAATAGGAAGAACTAGTTGAGGCCTTGTTCGTCTTCTCTACTACATTTTGGTTCTTGTTCTCCATTTCTACCTTTATCTTCATGGTGTGCTGGTGTCTTAAGAATTTGTTTACTAGCTTAGATGGATAGGGTGCAGGCTCCCCTTGTCTCTAATGGACCATTAAAGCTATGGAAACGCCCTCTAATTGTGGCTTTAGATGCATCCCATGTGTCCTGCCTGCAGATTATTATTGTCACTTAGCTTGAACCATTTTCTCATTTCCACTGTGACATTATGCTTTGACGTATTATCTACTTATAAGTATATTGCTGATGTGCCAGCCTTGAAAGGTTTTCCCTTCTCAGAATGTTTTCAATATAAATTTAATCAGCCAGAATTAACTGAGATTTACCTTATTACTACATATAATAAATTCCATGTGTTTCTTCTTCACTTGAAAGAAATAAGTGTTATTTAGCTGTTTGGAAAACTAATACATGCATACAATGCATGCTGTATGGACATATATTACATGTATATATATGTGAGTTGTAGATTTTGATTTATGCTCATTAGATCTGATTTTTAAATCTCTTTCTTCAAATTCTGAAAGTTAAGGCTCAGTTTATCAGTTTATCAAGTTACTGACTGGAGAGAGGGAGCAAGGGAGACACAGGCAGACAATGATAGATAAATACATATTAATTTTCCATATTTTATAGATTTAATTGTTTCCTCTGTATCTTATGTTTCGGACTCATGATATAAATGCATAGGATTTTTACATTTTTGTGTTCCCAGTGTGTGAATCTTCTGTCACTTTACCTTTCTCAATCCCCTGCCATCTCTTTTCCCTGACACTAGCATAATTGCACCAGTTTTCTTTGCATGGTATTTTCATGGGCTATTTTGATATTTTCCGTTCAGCTTTCTGTGTGTTTGAACATAATCCGGTTTCCTGTGAGCAGCAACGGTCTATGTTCCACCCATTCTGGTGAGAGGGGCTTTAATCCTACTGCAGCCACCCATGCACTCAGCTTGTCATCTGTCCCTACTAATTCCTGTGCTCCTGTTTCCTTCCTTCCTTTCTCTATTTCCTTTGGTCTCCTCTCTTCATTTTTTTGTTATGGCATTTGATCACTCAGATAGATATCTCACTGTACTTTCCTAGCAGTGTCTGTACACTCTTGCATGACTGATATATGGCAACCATTCTCCAGAACATCCAACTTCCTCACCCATTCTTGTCCGAAGTGGTGTTGCAGGAGTAATTTTCAAAACAGTATTGGCAGGGCACTCTATTCAATGTTCATACAAGAAACAGTCCACATAATTCTAAGATGAAATAGAATGGAATTACAGTCTCTCATAGTCTCGCATGTAGCGTAGAGCTGTGCATATCATTATTGGGTTTTACACTTGTGCCCATCTTGGCTTCCTATTTGCTAACTTTTTCGTGCATCTCTAAGCTGTTTAGTTTAACCATTCTTATTGTTCTGGAAGAACATCATATAGTATGTCCTTTACTGAAACCCAGGTTAACTCCATCCAGCTCTCTGAAAAACAGCTCTTTGGCCTTCAATGTAAATTACTGCTCACACATTTACAATATGCCACATACATCTCTCACACCATCCTTAAACTATTCGAAAAATGGGGGAGGGGCTTTCTGCAACAGTCTAAGGATCTTTCTGGAGAACTGTCTTATAATTCTCCAGTTTCTTCTCTAGTTCTGCGAAGTGTGCCATTGAGTCACCCACTGAGTTCTGAATTGCTTTCTGGGATGCTTCCTGTTGGGGCTCTAAGACACAACCCTAGATTTTCTTTGTCGCTATTTTTCTATCAGCAGATAAACCTCTTAGAAGGCCAAGGAAGAAATCAATTGCATCCCTGTCGTGTCATTCTATCATACTTTGTGTACAAGCTCTCGTTTCACTGAGGGCAGAAACATGCCTGATGTGAGAGCTTGGTGGTACCTTACAGCAGCTGTCCTTGTGGATGATTCGAGTCCCACCTGGCACCTTTGTCTGCTATTATAAAGTGGGGAAAAGCAGATAAAATGTTCAAGAAACTGCTCTGAGCTGCACACAGACTTTAGCAGAGTTATAGTGAGCCTGCTAACTGTCCTCACAGTTGACAAAGGGTTTTCAAATAAAAAGGGTTTTCTCTACACCTGCCAAATAGGAGAGAGGCCCAGGGTAGTAAAGCAAGACAAAGATGAAATCACGAGTGCATCTGTAGGATACTGTGCTCAGAGCTCCTCAGGGTGGGTGTGATGCTTCAAAAACCCTCTTTGGCAGAAGGCAGAGTACCCACATCTCCTAAGAAGACTACCTCACAATAAGCTAGCAGACAGGATGGCCTATGGAGGCCCTATCCCAGAAGACAGTGTGTCTACTGTCCAGTGGAATAAACTCCAGGAATGCTGACTGGAAACCAAAGGAGTTTTGAAAAGAATTAAAACTAGCAGAAGCACAGACAACCTGGACAAAAAGGGATGAGAAAGCTTGGATGAAAACCACTGGGGCTGCTAAGCTTCAAAGTTAATGACTGCCCAAATCAACCCAGCCATTTTACAAAGGAAACTAGAAACCAGACCTCAGCGCTTCACCATGATAGTTCCCTAACAAAAGAATATGCAAGGAGTTTCCTACCTCGAGTCTGAGTTGACTAAAGTCCAAGTCTTGCCAAGGCTTCTGTTGTGTCCTCTCTCCTCCAAGGTAAAACATTTTCCCCACCCCACCCCACCGCAACCCAAAATGGGAGAGGGAGCTCCTAAGACTCAGGAAACAGGAAACTTGTAAGGGCTTAGGAAGCTCAAAGGATACAAGACCACATGGCCCCTCCCCAAAGGTTACATCAGCAGTAATGATTGCTAGGGAAAGGGGGTTGAAGAAGTGGAGCTACCTAAAAGTTAAGCAGGGAGCTATAGTGAAGTGGCTTTCTTAGTAGTCACCCATGGTGAGGGCTTTTGGGTGAAGTGGCTGCCTTTGAGTTCTCCGGGCTCACCCACACTTCTGTAAATGGCCTTTCATCCATACCCCTGTAAGTAACCAAGCTAGACTTGAGTGGCACTGTTTCTTTGGTTGGTACCTATATAGGGTGTTTAGACATTTGTTTCTATCTACCCAGGAAAAGCCACACAACCGCCTCCTGCCACGCCCCTTTTGCATGACTCTTCTGTGGTAGGCCCCTTGCTTGCCTTTCCTCTTCACGAAGCTGTAGGGATCCGTTGCCTTGACTCTCTTCATGCCTTTCAATTCACAGCAGTCACCACAAGCAGCATCTCTACCACACCTAGATCAGATTTTGATGGCAAGACCCTAAATTTCAAGCCAGCTATGACATGGGGAGACTTAGTAGTTGAGGGAAAGGTGAGGGTAACAAAAAGGACGTATGTAGTGAGAGATCAGATAGACCGTGCACACCCATGCAGGCTTTCTCTTACACTCGCCCAACATTTTCCAGTGCCATCCACATGAAGAGGACTCACTTCTAATCTTCTATATGGGAAGATCCACATATGATCTGGGCCACACCTTCTGCTGGCAGCCTGAATAAAGGACATAGAAGAAGAAAGCATTCTCTCTATTAGCCTATTTCTCTCACTCTCTCTATCAATTCCATTTCCTCACTGGCATTAGAGTCTGCTTCTTCAGGATTCCAGAATGTACTGAAGACCAGCTGAGACATCCAGCCTTGTTGACAGAACAAATACTAGATTCTTTGAATTTCCATTGCTAGTCAGCCATTGTTGGACTAGCTGGACCATAGCCTGTAAGCCATTCTAATAAAAACTCTATATAGAGAGAGATTCATCCTATAAATTCTATTCCTCTAGAGAACCCAGACTAATACACTTGTCTTTGTAGGACTCAGCCCACTGATACTGGGGAGGCAGGGGGTTAGAGAGTTACATTTGCCATTCAATGGTCACACATCTTGGTCAGGCACAGGGCTGTAAGACACAGGACTGGGAAAAATCAACCTTCAAAGTCCATTTGCAGTATAAGGCATAGTTTAAACTTCATCAGGGTTACAGATAAGCAAGAAGAACTAGGTCCCTTTTTCTCTTCACTGGCGGCTAAAGCTAGCTTGTCTCAGAACTCTGAGATGGAAAGTCACAGCTTACTCATTAGACAAAGCCCTGTGTTCTAAACAAACAAGGTGGAAAACCCAGAGAGAAAGCAGATCCTGGCCTGTGAGAGAAGAGGACAAGAATGAGTTGAGATAAAAAACTATAAAACTACAGTCTTCCACCAAAGCAGTATGGTAGCCATCTTTGCTTTTCCTACACATTCCACAGAATGGAATACTAACAACTGCTTCATTCTCCCTCCTCTCTTTAGCTTGCTATTATTTCCAGCATGACCACACTCAGAACTGCCTTCGGTTAAACCTGAGGATAATTACACTTAGCCAAGGACACCTACTTTCTGGCTAAGTACCAAGAACTGAGAGGATCCGTGATGCCTTTGCCGGGGTTGTGGAGCCTAGCACACAGGTGCACATCACACTGTAATTGGCTCTTTTGAAATTGGTAATCGCTTCTTTTTGTAAGCTGGAGTGTCACTGACAGGTAGGGCTGGGAGAACCCCACTGAATACATCAGCGACACAGGGGACCTTCGCAGTTTAGACAGGCATTGTTAATTGTCAACTTCTCTGAAACCCCCAACATCCTGGGAGGGACTCATTACAAAGCCTCCTCTGGAATAGAGATGAGGTCAGGCTTTCTATCTCCCACAAATCATTTGTCGGCGAGTGTGTTATCAAAATATGAGCCAGCCCCTTCAAATATATTTTAAACACTGTTAATGTATTTCCACATGTCACTGGCTGACAGCTCTGCCATCCTCTCTCCTGCCACCAGGGAAATTTACATGCATTTGAATTCAGTGGGCCAGGCTCAGCCGCCCCACACTGACAGCCCGTTTAACTGGGTGATAAGTTAATCTGTGTGCCGTTTGATGGATTTCTGTCTTTTACCCAAAACAGAGTTTACAAAAATGACTCAAGGAGGCTCTCTAGTTTCTGTGGAACTTGGGACACTTTGGAAGGTTGGACCACACACTGCTGGGCCTGCTGGGCCACACACTGATGGCTTCCTACTTCTTGTTCTTTGACCTGCATTACAAGCCCCTGCCTGCTCTTTCCTTCCAGAGACTCCAAGCATTTACTCAAGAGAATGAAAAACTGATCAGGCAATATGTGAAGACCCAACTAGACTTTAAGAGTGAGATTATCCACCTATGTACTTGGTGGCAATGAAATGCCTGTAACCAAATGTCCTGTTAGTTTGTCTTTATTGTGTTATATTCCTAGGTTTGCAGATGGTTGAACCAGGAGCAAACCCTCACCCAGCAGGGACCTCAGTTGACCTGGGTAAGGGCTAAAGCAGTGCTGGGAAGAAATGGGGTTGCAGGGAAGCATCTCTCTGAGATGAGACACTCCATGTAGGTGTTGTTGCATTCAGGAAGCCATAATCCCAAAGGAGAAGGAAAGTGATGAGGTCAGAGACAGGAGCATTCCTACAAATGACACTAAGAAGGGAAGATAGGAACAAAATCAGCTTTGGGTATTGTTCAGTGAGGCCAAAGATACTGTGGTAGTCTGAATGTATTTGGCCCCCATAAGCTCATAGGGAGTGTCACTATTAGGAGGAAGTGTGGTCTTGTTGATGGAGGCTGGATGATGGGCCTTTAATACAGACCTTGAGGCTGGAGGGCACACCTTTACTCTGGGCCACACCTTCTGCTGAACGTATGTCACTGTTGGTACAGGCTTCCAGGTCTTTTTCTCAAGCTTCACTTAGTGTAACATTCAATGGACATCCTGTTGCGTGCAAGATGTAAGAACTCATCTGTTTCTCCTGCACTATGTCTTGCCTGCATGTGTCCACGCTCCTCACCATGATGGACTGAACTTCTGAACTGTAAGCTGCCACCATGATTAAATGTTTTCTTTATGAGAGTTGCGGTGGTCATGGTGTCTCTTCCCAAAAAACCTAACTAAGACAGATACAGATAGCGGTAAGTAGAGATGGCAGTGGGGAGGGTCAGCTCTCTTCTGATTGTATCTGCTCGGGGGAGTGTGATGCAGAGTCTATGCTGGGCAGATAGTAGTGTGGGAGCAGAGTGAGTGAGAAAAATCTGAAAACACAGAGAAAATTAACTGGAGTGATTCTCTGGAAGAGTGGGGAAGGGTGGGCACATGGCCCTCTGTGGCTGTCTTCTTTGAATGGCATTCACGTTGAGACCAGTCAGCTTGACTGGTCAGCCATGTCTAGATCCTCAGCAGCAGCTGCAGGGAGATCTGGGCCAGACCAGGCCTGTCACTTTGCCAGCTAGGAGGAACAGAGGCAGGAGGCCAGAGCCTTAGTGGTGCTCAAAGGGTACCTGCAGAGCATGCATCAGATGAGGTACCCAGGGACGTGTCTTCCTGAGGGAGGAGGGTACAAGTGAAGACATGTCAGCTCTCCGACTCCACCTTCCTTCAGCTATGGGGAGGGAGAGGCACTCCCTTTTCAACCCTTCCCCAGGCCAATCTCCTAAAGAGAGCACTGGCCTCTATTCCACACACTGGTCAAATTCTGAAGTCATCAGTTTCCTCTGATCTGGTGGCATGGGTTTTAGATATCCAAACTTTCCTTGGTTCCCTGTACCTGGAATAATGATCTCTGACCAGCTCAACTTCTAATGCACCTTCATTTGTAAGCATTTCTTCACACCATCAGGCACCATGGACCCATCTTTCAAGACTCCTTATAGCCTGTGCTGCCTAGGAAGGCATGAAGTCCAAATCCTTACATGAATGAATATTGAGGATCAGCTGATTGCTCTGAGTAGTCAATCTCCTGGGAAACTCCCAGAATAGAAGAGTGGTTGGATCTGGACTCTGTTAAAGCCATGCTTATTCTTAAAGCCCTATGCTGACAGAGTATTGTATAGAACTCCAGAACACTCAAGAAAAAATCTGAAAGACCCAGTAGAGGAGGAAGACACTACCTAAAATCCATTACTCCAACCCAAAAGCCACATGAGGCAGAGCTGGATAAATCCAGGCCCAGTTCAGCTCTTTCCCACATCATCAACCTCCTTCAGAGACAGATGGTTTGTTTTTGAGGAGTAATCATGACGGCAGCACCCATAGGGGTTCAGAGTACATCAGCACTTCTGACTACTAACAAATTCCAAAACTTAAACCATCTAGGCATCATTCCTGTGTGCTGCCTGCAGGAACTTTCCAGTGTTGTGTTTCTAAATCATGAAACACCCAGTGTAGTTGACATTTTCTTTGGGCCACCAACCAGGTCCCAAATAAAGACATGGGAACTTAGTATTAATTATGAATGCTTGGCCTTAGCTTAGGCTTGTCCTACTAGCTCTTTTAACTTAATTTATCCTGTTTCTATTCATCTAAGTTTTGCCTTTGGGATTTGTACCTTTTTTTTTCATTCTGTATATCCTACTTTCCTGCTTTCCTCCATGTCTGTCTGTCTAGCCTCCGGTATCTCCCTGTTGTCTCCTTTCTTTCTCCCCTAAGCCTAAATTCCTCTTCTTCCTTACTCTTTCTGCCTGGAAGTTCCACCTATACCTTCTCCCTCACCATTGGCCATTAGCATTCTATTAAACCAATCAGGTGCCTTAGGCAGGCAAAGTAAAACAGCAACATATACTTACATAAATAACCAAATGCAACACGTCTTTGCATAGTTCAACAATTATTCTGGAACAACACAGAAAGACTTAATGTAAAGAATCTAAACAATTCAAGTGCAGTACCTGTGCTAGCCTTCCTTGAGCTGGTTATCAAGGCTGCAGTCAAGAAAGGGACATGCACATAATTCAGGCTGTGCTAATATAAATGGATGGTGTCTTAGTTACTTTTCTATTGCAATGAAGAGACACCATAACTGAGGAAGCTTATACAAAAAGATTTTTATTAGAGGCTTGCTTACAGTAACAGAGGATTAGAGTCCATGACCATAATGGTGGGGAGCATGGCAACAGGCAGGCACCCATGGCCCTGGAGCACTAGCTGATAAATCATATCTCATCCACAAGCATGAGACAGAGAGAGAGAGAGAGAGAGAGAGAGAGAGAGAGAGAGAGAGAGAGAAACACTGGGAATGGTGCGAGATTTTGAAACCTTAAAAACTACCCCCAGCAACAAAACCCTCTCCAACAAAGCCATACCTTCTAATCCTTCCTGATGGGGGAAATACTTCTGTGTATGTTTATCTTATTGATAAATAAAATACTCTTTGGCCAATGAGACAGCAAGTAGATGGGACTAGGAGTCAAAGAGGATTCTGGGAAATGTAGTAGAGAAGTGCTAATCCAGGCAAGAAGTGACATAGCAAGGAGACTCATATTTAAAGAAGGAGAAACAGGAAGGTCTCCCTTTTCCCCTCCGCTCCTGCTCCAGCAGCACAATGTGATCCACCAGCAAGGATGGACACCATAAGGCATCCGATAAGATAAGTCTTATAAAATATATAGATTTGTGATAATTAAGACTGAGCTAACAGATGAGGAATCCTAGTCATTGGCCAAGCAGCATTGAACCTAATACAAGTTTCTGTGTATTCATTTGGGCCTAACTTGGGCAGGCGGCTGGCATAAAGCACACACGTGGCAGTGAGGCTCAGGCAGCTTTTGGCAGAAATATTTATCGTAACACCTTCCCAAACAGTTCTACCAACAGAAGAGCAAGTATTCACATATGGCCTATGAGGGCCATATCATCCAGACCACCACAGATAGGACAGTGTTCTCCTCCTGGCACCAGCTCACTTCCCCACAGAGCTTTTGCAAAGGCTAGCGGCATGGAAACTATGACAAGGCATTGCCTTCAAGAGGAATGACCAGTATTGAAGCAGCATACAGGGGCTGTGGACCCTGGAGATTAGCTTATCATGGTCCAAAAGAAGCTGCAAAGTCCACTTCATAGACAAACATTCTGGATATTTAATAATAGTCACTGCCCTTTAAAATAGCAGTTGAGATGCCAGATGCAGCCCCAGCCATGGTAGACTGTCTCACCCATTTCTTTTCCCACACTGCCTGATGCATTTCCTACCGGGTAATACCACAGCCAGCAGTAGTCTGGCCCCTGTGACAGTCCCACATTCTGGAAGCTCTTACCTCTGCCTTCTGTTCTCTCCCCGGGTTGCTGTGAGCCACCAGGTGGGTCTGAAGTGACAGATCTCCTCTGCCCTCTCTGTAAACACGGGGATAACATGGGGTGCAGACGCTGGGGAGGATAAATGTGTCATCCAGATTCAGATCTGTCGTCACAGCCCCCCCTCACCAGACCTCAGCAGCTCCCACTGTGCACACCTGCAGCTGCTGACTGTGGAGAAATGAGAAATTCAGAGGCTACAGGGCACCCCGCAAACTCGAAGAACCAACCCAACCTGCACAAAGGTATTTAGCACAGGTGTTTCTGTAATTGTGATACAGAAGGAAGCTTCCCAGGGTTCACTAGTGGGTAGCCCTCACCAAGCTTGCCTCTACCTGCCAGAGGAGGCTGGTGGCAGATTTGCACCCATGCAAGGAGCTAGGCAAGAGCCTTCAGCTTTATCTACACACATCCCTTTGGCATGTACCCACTTAAGATCCACCTGAGGATTCTTTGCAGCCAAAGAATCATAAAGAAAAAACAGCAGGGTATTGCTAATAATCATGCCAAAACTGCCTTTCTGAGCACCAATAATAAATTCATTTTTTTTCACCAAAAAATATTTAATAGCCTGGAATACTATTGCACTTTGTCTAATTAATTCTAAAATTTTATTCTTATGATGTGAAGATGTAGTCAACAAGCATCCTTATAAAAATGTGGGGGAAAGGCATGCAAATGCACCAGGCTGTTAACTAATCATAACAACATTTTGTTTTGTTTTGTTTTTTCTGAATTCCAAGGTTTGTTTTGTTTGTATTTAGCTTTTATTAAATGTTTCATGTTTGAAACCTATGGTGGGTGGTTTACTTTACTTTTAAAATGGCACCCACATTTGTCTCTCATTAAAAGGTTCTGAACAGAGCTGGAGAGATGGCTCAGCAGTTACAAACACTTACTACTCTTGCAGTAGACCAGGGTTCGATTCCCACTACCCACAATGGCCTATAACTCCAGCTCCAGGGGATACAATGCCCTCCTCTACTCTCCTAGGGTACCCACATACATGTGGCAAACATAAACACACACATACACATACACATAAATAAGAAATAATAGAAATAAATCTTTTAAAAGATCTGCAGGGCCTTTGGCTTTGCTTCCTCCCAGACCACAGAGGAACTGCCATGCACCAGCTAAGACCCTAGAAGCAGCCACAAAAAGGCAAGCAGGATGTGGCTATGCCTGCACCTGTTGGCCTGAGGAGTTTGGGGCCCTGGAGGAGGTCAGCCAAGTGGTTACGACAGACCAAGGTGGGGAGTTTAAAGTCAAGAGTCAGCTGTAGCCAAGGCCTGTCAGGAGCAAGGGCACCAGGGATCAGGAAGCCTTGATGCACGGATAGCCTGAGGTTTGAGCAGTCAGACTTAGAGCTGAGAAGGCAGCAGGCATGAGGCAGGGGTCACAAGGGCCCACTCTTCTTCCTGAAGCACAGCAAGAAATCTTAGCTTTTCTCCTATCCTCTCCTCCCTCCGGGGTCATTCTCATTGGTCTCCCCAGCTCTGGTCTCATATGTTAATAGGTAGACAAGAGAGACTAGACTCATTTCAAAAGTGAGTGCCGTTCCCCAGCACCCCCTAACTCAGTGGGTGGAGTGGACTTTGGCCACATGGTGCCCCTTTCCCAAATGCTGAATGGAGACTCACACTTCCCTGTTGTCTGCCCTTCTGCTTATACCCCTGGGTTAAGCAAGGAGGGAGGGAGCAGGGACAGAGAGCAGGACAAAAGCCCCAGACCTCACGCTGAAAACTCATACAATTGACCACATACTTCAGGCACACAAGGACAGGAAGGTAGGACAGTGCCTCAGCAGAGCAGAAGGACACCCAGAAATGCAGCCTGAGCCCATGCCTGGGCAATGCTCAGTCAGCCCTGGAATGGTCCTGCCTTTGCAAGTTGCGGGCTCCGCAGCAAGGGGAGCATCTGCAATCCAGAGTGCCATTTGGCACCTCTTTCATTTTTAACGTACTTTTCAATATTATTTCTCCGTCGCCACATGGTGAATTTTGTCCTTCTGAGAGCCAAAGACAAACACAGGCATGCTCCACATACACAATCAAAGGGAGCTGTTTCCTAGCAACAGGAGCCCTGGGTGGCCTGGAGCCACCTTCCCTTGCAGGGACTGGAGTTCGGCCTATGGGCTTAGAGGCTGGCACTGAAGCCAGACCCAGGCGACCTGAGAGGAGGCCTGGGAGTCTGCATCTCCCCATGCTAGTGGCCCAGTTGCTTGACATATTTGATGCATGTGCACAATCTCATATGTGTGCACAAAACACATGCACTCTCACTACAAGCACACAAGGTCCTCTTTGCCTATGTAAGCTTACCAAGGCAAAGCCAATCACAGACCTGTACTCACTCAGTGGGATTGTGATGGGGTGCCCTAGTCCTGACTCTACCCTAGTTCTTCTCAGATTACTGAAGCCAACAAGGGTGCCCTCTTAAGGCCAGTGTCTTCATATAGATCTCTCTTCCCAGGTAACTGGTATGATTCTGAACCTGCCATCTCTACATGGAACCTATCAGAGCTATCCCCACAACACCCCACTGAAGTGCTGTCACCCCAGTGTTAATCCACCCATGTCTCTGCCAGTAGTTTAGAGGCTCAGTGCATCATACATAGGAAGATTCCATGCATTCTTTGAAGTGTCTCACTGCTTTGGGGCTGGTGTACATGTTGGGGGGGGCAGGGGATGTATTTGGGAGTCTCCCAGTTTTGACAGCTTACCTAGCCAGTGCTGCACATAAACCTTTTAATGGATTCTGTCACTTTAAGATATGGTTGCTTTGGCTCTGCTAGTGAAATCTTCCTACTTTATACAAACATTCTTATTTTATTTTGTTTTTGTTTTCCATCTTTCAGTAATAGATGCTGTTCCATACCTTCCCACTTTGAGCACAGAAGGTTGACACCCAAAGGTGTTATGGGATGCTAAGATGGCAGAGCCCCTCCCAAAGGAAGACACAAAGTCTATCCCGTGCTGGGAGATGAGAAGCCACTCTTAGGTAAACTTGATAACCACATCCTCAGACCTGGAAAATGCAAATGCACGCCAATACAACAGTCAAAGACTGAACCACACCACACTTTTTTCTCATTTGAGACATAGGGAATCTTCCCACTGGGAGCTCCTCACCCCATGATTTCCTGCCACACGTAGGGACCACCCTGCACAGAGCATGCAGTGCCATGACTGAAACAGATTGGCATCTCCAAACCTGGGAAGGCACAGTGAAGCAGAGGCACTCCTGAAAGGTAGTTCCTTATTGGCTCCACCTCTCGTTTCTAATTCATTTTCTGTTTACTTTCCGTCTATTTTTATTTTATTTATTTATTTTGTGAGATTCCCCCAGGAATTGTAGATGTTATTATTTTGGGGTGCATTTTCAATGAAGCAGTTCTTGGATGTGCTTCTCACTTCTCAACATCCTAATTTTTCCATCTGCTTGTTGGAGAATGGAGCTCCCCGACCCACCCCTGCCCCAAAGCCTCTGCTCTTTGAAGTTAATTTAGCTTTTCTTTGGGGGCTTTGTTCGGTGTCTGCCAGCTTGTATGTCTGGATCAAAGGGTAATCTTTTAATTGGAAGGTTTTATGATTTTTATTTATATCTTCTCCAGTTCCAGAGAATGCTTCATGGAGATGGGAAAGTCCTGCTTTGGCAAAAGAGCTGTCCATATGTCTGTTTACCTTTATTAACAGGCTTCCCTGTGACCTCGTATGAGCTGTGATTCTCCCTAGCAGTGAAGAGCTGCCTCTCTCTGCAACCATCTTTCTGTTAATAGCCACCCTTCCCCATTGCTACTTTCTTACAGGATTTTTAATACCTTGGTGCTGTGTTATGTGACCCTTCTTAAGGAGTTTAATTAATGTCATGCATGCATCCATTAGTTTTTATATTTTTATCAAAATCAATAGTCATGTTATCTAATTTCTTAAATGAAGCATGCTTTATCTGTTGTCCTTCCCAAGACTTAATCCTCTTTTGTCTGTAGCTGGATGTCTACCAAGCAGCATCTTAAAAGATCTGATTTTTTTTAATTCACTGAGGGACATGTCTCCTTCCCCAATGGGTGAGTGTAAATGCTTATGGTCAGCAATGTTATTGTGACAACTCTCTAGTTAAAATGTTCCATTCCTGCTGAGTTTCACACATTAATCATGTTCTGTCTGGGCACTGTCTGGTGCCCCCCTCAAAAAAAAGGCATCATTTCCAGGCATGGGACACATGCACTGCACATCCGCAGCATTTCATAGTATCTCTTCACTAGGGCCCTTCCTACCCCCTTTATGGAGGAGGGTGGTATTTGACCATTTTTGCATGACTTGAATCCCATGTTCTGAGTTCATGTGTTTCCCTCTGCCTCTGTCATCTTTTGTTGAACAAGTGTATCCTTAGTTCACACCCCTCAAATGTTTCTCTAATCCCAGAGACTGTGAAAAGAATGTTCAATCAGAGTCCATAATCTGAGCCTTAATCCAAGGGAAGAAGACAATAACAGCATGGCAAATGACAATAAGCACCATGTCAAATGATGTAGTGGGTGACCATAGGGAAGGAGAGCCTCAGATGAGAAGCTGTTTTCTTCAATGGTTGGGGCAGCTAATGGGTATTTGAACTGATACCTCAATGAAGACAGGAATTGAGCCATGGGGATATCTGGTAGGGAGAGAGGGAGGGAATCATGAGACCAGCCAGCGCAAAGGCCCTGAGGCATGTGGGGCTCTGAGCAGGGCTGGGGAAGGGAGAGAAGAGAATTGATGGGATCCATGAAGTTAGATAGGAGGGTCAGGAGAGGAGGATGGGAGGGAAAAAGAGAGCCTTAAGGAAGTTCTAAGCAGAGATGTGATTTAGGTTGTGTTATATCATTAAAGAATATTCTGACTGCTAAGTGGAGGCTAGACAAAAGGGAAACCAGGAGGCTGATATCCCTTCAATTCTGGTGATAACATGAGGAGGGGAGACCAAGCCAGATATGTCAAAGCCATGATGACTCATTGAATGTGAGGGGACAGGACACAGGAAGTTGAGGCAAACAGTCTTCTTCAGATACAGTAGTTATCACCAAGGAGTTAGAGAGACATGAACCCCCAGTGTTTTCATTTACTTTCCCTCTGTGAACAACTGTCTGTGGGAGCTTGAACATGTATCCTCAAATAATGATGAAACATAGCCCCTTGTGCGGTGGCATTGGCAGGCAGTGTCCTTGGGTGTCAGAGGCCTCGGAAATACACAGCATATGGCAATTGATAACTTAAGTGTCAACCTACCAGACTCTGATGGAAATAATCCTGTCTAGCAAGGTTGCCTGTATCTGTAATTTCTTTCATGTGCCTCTTCATTTCTTCCCTAAAAATAGCTTTGGGTGTATTCCCACTTCTTATGTGTTTACCTCATGAAAATATTCTATCTATTGGGCACACATGTATCTATGGATGGTCAGGAAGATAAATTTTCATTTAACTATATAATTTCAATATATAGAAAATATACTAGGACATGCTTCATAGCTAGATCTATTTGTCCAACAAGGACTATAGACACTTAAAAGCCTGCTTTGTTCCTTTTGCTTAGACTAACTGCACACAATTAGCTCACTTTTATCTCACAGCAAGTTCAAACTAGACTAAAGGCTTTTTGTAAATAGAACATGAGTTTAAACCTTTACAGCTATACGCAAGGTCAGAGTTGCAGATGTCCAACCAAGGTTGCTACACAAAGCACCCTAAGAAAAGCATGCCACGTCTTTACTAGCCAAGTCTGCTGACATTAGACAGACCTATGCCCCAAAGTATGTCACTGCACACTGTGGCCCGCCACCAAATCTGGTCATGGTCTTACTCCTGAAACCTTGAAAGTTTTGTGTTGCCATGGTAAATGACTCTGCTACTTACTGCTTTCCCTATTGACCAATGAAAGGTAACTCTTGTAATTTTTTTCATTATTTGACAACTCCTGTAAGAAAGAGAGTTTTGAGACTAAAAGAGAAGAAGTTAGGGGGAATTAGAATTAGGAGGAGAGTTAGAATAGAGGCAGAAGAATAAAGAAACTTGTTCACAATAGATGGTATAAGAGAATTCATTCACCCTCAGATACCCTAAGAAAAAGTTCCTTTCACTTCCTGTGGCATCCAATCTGAACCCTGAAGAGGACCTTGGGGATGGACCCCAGGGCTCTTGATACTTGGAAATGTGATGAAGTCATGAGGGTGGAGCCCTCATGAATGAATTTCTGCCCTTACATGGATTTTCCACACTTGTGCCCTTCCACCTTCAGTCCTATGAGGGTACAACAGCAATGCTCCATCCTAGAATAAGAACGCTCATAGAAGAAGTTCCTTACCAGACATCAATGACCTTTATCTGGCTTTCTGCAGACTCCAGAACTCTGAGCAATGCATCTTTGGTTTTTATAAATTTCTAAGCCTCTGGTATTTTACTATAGCAGCACAGACAGACGGATAGCTCCCCAGAATGGCATGTTTATCTTATATATATGTAATTCAAGAAGACATTCACTGTCTCCCAGAAAAGAGACATTGTAATGGTGCTGTTGAAGTACAAGGCTAATGGGGGCTTTGCACTGCCTTTACACAAGAACAACACTGTTGTTTATGCAGGGACTATACTGCATCAAAGCCCTGAGTATCCCAAGCCCCATTCTTCAGAATGGAAGTGTACTGGGACACAGGGCTGTTAAAAGAGTAGTTAAATTAAAACAAGTCCTCTTGGTCCAATTTGACTAGCATCCTTATAAAAAGGAGAATCTTGAACACAGAGACACATGTGAAGACACATCACAAGATGACCATGAGTGATTCAGAGGGAGGGCTGGGGAAGACACTGCCAACTAACACTAAACCACAGCCTCCAAAACTTATGGAAGATAAGCAACTATCAGTTAAACCCTTGGCCTGTGGAACTGCATTAGAACTCACCCCAAATCCACCACAACTTCCATTGTTTCCCCTTCAGAATTAGGAAGCTGTGATTCCACTCTCTACACTTAGAATGCTGTCTTGACCATGATATTTTTCTTACTAAGGAACTTCGGAGAGTTTTCTTTGTTTCCTACCAACACATGACAGTCATAGTATTTCCCATCATCCAACATGATTGGAAAGCCTTGTTTTTACCCCTAGGCCAAGCTATCTTAAAAAGCCACTGAAAGGGGAGCAAGCAGAGTTTCTATGGCAGAAGGTTCTGGGTACTGAAATGGTCACAAAGGGACTTGGGCAGGTAGGCCTAAGGGGTTGATACCCAGGTGGCCACTACAAAGACATCTTGGTCTTTGCTGAATGTAGAAGGGTCACCTGATACACTGGAAAAAGTGAGCTAAAGAAACCAAACAGAGCCATGTGTGAAGTGGCTGGGATCACAGCACTTAACTAGGAAGCCAACCCTGTCCGGGATGGAAAGAGGAGGGAAGAGAAAGGAAGAGGGAAGAAGGGAAGAATAGAAGACAGATGAAAGGAGGTATGCAGACAGCCTGGTAATGAAGATGCCCAACACCATACTGGTGCCTGGCCACCTGTGCCAACCCAGAGCACTGAACCCCACTCTTGTCCCATATGGAGACAACCCAGTCCACAGCCTGAAGCATGGCTAATACTGGCACCAAATCTTCAGCTTAGACCCTAGTGTAGGGTGTCATGGAATTCATTCTGGAATATTCTAGCAGCCTAACATTTTTAGAGGTAGCTAGCAGTTCCTGGGATGCTTTAGGGTTTTATCTTTCTATGACCCAGATATTTAAGTATTTGGCAGAAAAACAAAACTGGACCCCAGGACAATATCCTTAACTTCTCTCTCCCTTTTGCCGTCCCCTCATGTGACCCTATCTCAAATACTACGCCTTCAGTAAGTTGAAGGTGGCTCCACTCAGAACCATGTGTCTTTTGAATGACACATTTTGGGGGGAATGTGTGCTCCACATATTTTATATAAGAGGTGTTCCTCTGAAAGGCCGCCAGGCTGGTCTCATCGGAAGTTGATGAGAAAGCCCAATATGCTCAGTGATACTGCCGAGAGGGCTTGGCAGGCTCGGGCGCCAGGCAGCCAGACTCACCCTGGGCTACAGCGCAAACACGCAGACCATTCGAGCTTTGTCCTCAGCTGCCTGGTTCCAGAGTGGTCTCTGGGGCTGGGCATTCTTGCCAAAATGCTCATGACATCACTCATATTATTAATAATTACAGGTTATTCACAGATGGGTGGGCAGATGGACACACGGCCAGAGAGATTTGTTTAATCTCAGCCAGGCTATTTCCCCTATGCACCTCCCTTTTCCTGCTCTTGCTGCCTCCCTGGGGAAAGAAATAATGAAAAATAAAATTTTTGTGAAAGAAAAATGAAAACTCTATGGGAGGTTGGTTGGGTTTTCTCCTTCTGAAAGAAAACTAGACCTAGAGCTCTTCCTTCACTCCTCAGGGTCTGTGAATTTCTGAACTAAAATATTTTGAAGAGCTCATGTTTCTGTCCCTCATCAGATCCTTGCGTGGCTGTGGCTCCATCTGTGAGCCAGAATCCATGGTGGGTGATGAGACATAGCTGAATATGTATTTAAACATACATACATACACATACACACACACACATGCACCCACATCCACATCCCCCACATATATATAATGTATACTATGTCTGTATAATTATGCATACGAAGTATAAAATAATTGTTATATTTAGATAGATAACAGAAAAATGATAGACAAATGATGAAAAATAGATAAATGATAGCCAGATAAATACATAATAGATAAATAAATGATGAGAGATAGATAACTAGACAGACAGACTTTAAAAAAATTCACTGTGTGATCCACAGTCACTTCCCAGAATTCTGGGAGGACAATAGAAACTTTGCTGCCTGGGAAATAATATGGCCCGTGCTGAACAATTGAAAACATGATCCTACAAACTTATCCTTAATGGAGCTGAGGAGAGGTTCAGTGAGTCAGAATGTGTGCCCTCCAAGCACAAGGCTTGGAGTTCAAATTCCAGCACTTGTATGAAAGCAAGTCAGGCATGTTTGCCCATGTAATCCTAGCACTTGAGGGACAGAGACAGACTGATCCCAGGATCTTGTTGGCCTGCCAGCCTAGCCAAAGGGGTGAGCTTCTGGATGAATGAGAGATACCTCCAGGCAACAGAGGAAGACACTTGATGTCCTGCTTTGGGTCCTGCATTCACATGTATAGGCATGAAGACTCATATATTCATATACACTAAACACACACGAATGTCATTAGAAGGACATGTGCTCAGCGAGGCACAGTTGTGGGCTGACTTTTTTCTTAGAATTTACCAGTTCTCAATCTGAGGCCTTAGTTTATGGCCAAAAGTATAGCAAGACCTTAATACATATACTTGCCTTAAATAAGAAAATACACAAATCTAAATCGTGGATTCCATCCTCCCTAGTCAGGTCATCCCATCCCAGTGCAAAAGGCAGGACTATTTTGAAATTAGTGAATGCCAGAGAGATAAACCAATCAGGCCAGCCTGGTTGACACACTGCCCATGGCTTATTAAATATTGAAGCACCAATGAGAGTGTGCAGATCGCAGAGTCCATATTATCCATGGTGACTGAGAATACTGAGTTGCATGAGTCACAACCACTGCATAGAACTTTCACCATACCAGCCTTTGGCACTGCTCCATGGGACTAGGAGAGCATGTTATAAACCAGCAGACACCAGCACTGGTTTTTGTTTTGTTTTGATTTTTTTTTCTGATGCCACAAACAGATTATGCCAACAACCTGTTATTCTCAGCCAGCAGAATGTACATATAAGCCAATGAGCCAGGCTAGGGCTCTAGTGTGAAACCAGCCAAGGCAACCAGACTAACTGGCCCACCTGGGGCTCCTACTTTTGACCTCGGTTTCATTAACACACTGCTTTATTCCCCATGAGCCAACCAGACTGCTGAAATATAAATCAACTGCTTTCTCCAATTCCCCCTTCCTCTGGCCAAGGTGCTAATGAATGAGGCAGTGACCAAGGGGTGAAATAAAGAGAGAGAGTGGACTCAGGGAGGTCACAAATTGGATAATCTTGTTCCAAACAACGAGGAGGCAGATTACAATGTTTTCTATGCAAAATGCATCCTCCTCCATAAGGGTCGTCTGATCAACCTCATGCAGCCCCCTGTATCCTCTGTACCACCAACCCCGTGTATATGCCCCACAGATCACAGATCCCCACCCCTACAAGTTCCATAACCTGAAATAAAATGGTGTTCTGTCAAGCATTGGACACACAGGAAAAGATGGGTGTACTGAAGTTAAAATTGCTTTTCTCTAAGATGAACCCCACTGAGAAATGGTTGCCCAGATCACTGGAGCTGGCCCTTGTTGATGGTTGTCTCTCAGATCCACTAGGTCCCTTCTCCAGTCTGCCCTATCAGTGTCTCTCAGCCACAGACCCAGCTCCTACTGCACCCGATGGTCGATAGTCCCTGCACTGACCACCAGCTCCTGCCCTTTGTTCTTCTCACTCTAGCCTCAGTTGCATCTCCTCAAATCCCAAGGCAGTCTGATTTCCCTTTGAGGAAATTTCCTAAGTCTCTGCTGCTTTTGGACTCAACGACCTTGATTGCCCTTCTCAGTTGGATATTCTCACCAGGATGCGTTGCCACGATCTCTGCTTCATCTACACAGGACTGCCGAGGCCCGAGTGGCAATTCCATTTTTCTTAGCAGAGCTAAGCAATCATCATTTGTCTTAAAAATTGGCACATTCCTCCAAATACATTCATGAGAAGGTTGGGTGTCTGCTTTGATGAGAGTGGGAATCTTAAAAAAAAGGCCTCTCCACCCACTTCCCCACATCCCAGTGTAATTCGAAAAGAAAAGGAAAAAGGGTGGGAATGGTGTGCCCTATAGAAGGAGGGATTTGGGGCACAGACATTGAAATGCATGAGGCGACATGGGTCCAAAACTATAAGCTCAAAATTCCATTCTGTAATGAAACAGGTACCAAGTAGAGGGAAAAATTCTAATCGCATATAGAGAGCTCAAGAACATATTGCATTTCTATGTAAAACAAACTGATTTCTCAGAACTCTGTGAGAAATTAGAATTATTCATTCATAACTTCATAGATGAGGTTTCTCTGCTAGCATCTCACTAATCCCCGTTTCCATCACAGCTAGGAAGAAAGACGGACTCAAGCTCTGTACTTTAGGGACATCTGAGCTCCTAGGAGGGGGGAAGACAGAGCAAGAGACTGTTTTTGTCTGCCATCAATAACCCTGGGCTGAGCTGTACACTCAGGTTTACTCAGAGTACTGTGGGGTTAGGAGTTGAGTATCCCATGGATCACAGCAGTTTTTCATGCCCAACCTTGTTCCAAAGAAGACAAGAGAGGTAGCTGGGAATTAGCTCACAGACACATGCTCCAGGGTTTGTTCCTATAGACAAGATACGTTCTACAATCTGCAGGTGGTCTTGGTTGTGTAAAACCACTTGTGGTTTGTGAGACCATGGACACAATGGGTTATCTCTATCACTCACTGGAAAGCACCAGAAGTGTTCCCCAGCCTTAGCTAGCAGCCAGCACCAGATAACTCCATTCACAATGCCCAAAAAAGTGTTGACTATAGAAACAAAGTCAGATAAATTGTGATTTGCCTAGAAGTACTTATAGTTTCAATTAAGCTCCCGATTATAGTTTAAATCTACAAAAGCTGTGGGTGTGTCCATGTGTGACTGTTTACATACACACACAAGTATGTATCACTGTGTGTGTACATTTGACATATATTACTGTGGAGAGGTGGCTGCTCACAGCTTACTGACCTTTACTCCCTACCTCCCCCTTCCCAGGGGATAGTGTGGTAAGGTAGAGGATGACAATGAATTCTAGCAGATGTTGAGTAATGTTTTCCTGGCCTCTGTTTCTTTTTGTATCTCCTCTAAAAATTCAACTGGCAGTTGCCAGATGTCCTCTGGTCCTAGTATGGAACCCATGGGATGATTCTGTTACTCTGGTACAAAGACAGCCTCTTCCTGAAATAGTAACCAAACTGAAAGTATCCACACCATGTTGACTATGAACCCATAAACATATCCCAAGCCAATGCATCTGTAGTCCCCTCCTTTGACTCTCCTCTATGATTGCTACCTGTGACCATTTCCCACCATTGTTGGCAGGTGTCTCTGAATGTAGGGGAAATGATCATAAACATCTATTTATTCTTGGTGAATAATTTTAGGGTTCATAGACCCTAGCTTAAACTAGCTTAGACAGTATCTTAAACTTGATACCTTTTATAGATCAACTGTACTTTAAACACACATAAAACCTGACTTTAAAATAAGTAAATTCAATCCCTGTTTAAATCAGTTTTCTTTAGTTTTGTTTTGTTTTGTTTTGTTTGTTGTTGTTAATGTTGTTTGAGACAGTATTTCTCTATAGCTTTGGAGCCTGTCCTGGAGCTTCCTCTGTAGACCAGGCTGGCCTCAAATTCACAGAGATCCTCCTGTCTCTGCCTCCTGAATGCTGGGATTAAAGGTATGCACCACCACCACAACCTCCCAGGTTAAATGAGTTTTCTTGTTTCCTTCTATAACTCAATGAAGACTTCTTAGCTTGGCTACAGATAAACAAAGTCATGGAGTTGTAGGGGACACTTTGCAAAGATACAATGGGTGATCCCAAAGATCCAACCATGTATTCTGACCTTATCGGCCACTTGGTCCCATGAACTCCAGGCTCTAAATAGACAGAACTTCCTTTAAGTATGTTATGAGTTTAACTGCCCTATAGATTATGCTGAAATCCTAGCTCTAAGTGAATGTGACCCTATTTCCATCTTTGCAGCTAACCAAGTTAAGGCCACTTGGATAGGCAAAGATTCACTGTAACTCGTGTCGGTGTGAAAGGTAGAAATTTGAAGAAAAGGGCAGGCATTGAGGGAGGGTTACATGAAGATAGGGAGTGATGCTGTGTACCCAGGATGTCCTGGGGTCAAAAGCTAAGATTCAGGCTTGAAACATACTCTTCCCGGACCCTTGGAAGCAACAAAGTTTTATCTTGAACTTCTAATATTGAGAACTGCAAGGCAATCAGTTTCTGTCATTGAAGGCACTTCATACTTCGTACTTGTGGGTTTTGTTTGTTTGTTACAGCAATTGGAAAAGACCAATAGAAAACTAAACTTTCCTCCTATGTTGGCTCCATTTCTGCATGGAGTCACCTCCCTGGTGCCCACAGAGACCTTAGAATTTTCTTGTGTTAATTTCCACATGATTAGCCATAGAAAGCTGAACAGACATGCAAACATTGTCCACAGCATTAACATAAACACCTCTGACCTATACTCTGAAGAAATTGGCTCAGAATGCTCAGAAGTTGATCAATAATGACCATTTTCTTTACTTTTCATGCCTAGTTCCAACTCAAACCAACAAAAACACACCAAGCATGGTCCTCAGGGGAACCCCATTGGTCACTCCTCTTCCAATGAATATGCCTTTAGCTCCCCAGCTTCCAATAGCACAAACCTGTCAATACCATCCCTGTGTCTTCCTCAGCCCAGGCAAACTCTAGCTGCAAATGATAGCTGGTCCTTGCTGAGAAAACTCCTTCAAATGATAAGTTTGTTTATTCTCACTTTGGTGAGGGGAATCTTCACTGATTTCCTCACTCTGTCTCTCATATCAAGTTACAGGTTCCAGTGGGAGAGCTCAGAGCTGGCCTACCTATGGACTATAGGAAATATCTGGGGGTTAGAAATAAAGTGACTGGATACTGTTGCAACAATAGAGAAGAATCCGTTGAATGACTGAATGGGTTTTGCACAACTTGGGTATCTGAAAGAAGTCCTTGCTGAACATAAAACACAACCATGCATTGTGTGGCTTGGCTTTGATTGCTTTTGGCAGCTCTGGGCTTTGGCCAAACTAAGGGGAAATGGCCAGATTGTGAATTTCCAGTTTCCAATACAATATGAGTTATTCTTGCAGCCTTATTTATTGTGGTGTTTTTCAAATTATAATAAATTTGCTTTCTTCTGAATATTCAGCTGCTTCAGAAGTTACCCAAAGGATGCAATTAGGCCCTGGGGAAATATGCCATTATGTGCACATATCATGCTTTGCATAGGGTTTCCATCATCTACATAATTTATGTGCTTCTGCATAATTTTGCTCCTTTTTATGTTTTCTATGTGTTTGTGAGATAATCTAGAAGTCGGCTTCTCACCATCAGAAACACAGAGAGAACTCAAGTCCGCCTCGGTTCTTCAACCAACCCGCTTCACATCCAGTGAAGCCCTGATGGAAGCCCCGGGAGACAGTTGCCTTTCACTGCTCCAGACATCAAGGAGTGGAGAAGTAGAAGGTTCAGGGGCTTTCCAGGAATGAAACAGAACCTTGTCCATTTTTGTATTCTTCAGGGTATTCACTGAGGTCTCTGATGAATGGGGCTAGCATTTTAAAGCTCTTTAAACTGTTTATAATCCTCACTTTGGTTTTGAAACAGAAAAATAATGCAAAAATTAATGGCTTTTTAAAGCTTCTGATGTGAGGTGGTTGCATACAAATTTTCCTAATACTGAGCAAGTCCATCACCTGGGAAACAGGTGAGTTATGTGCAGCTCTTGTTGGACTTGAATTGATTTTTCCCTCTTAGCAGCCTTTTCTACTTTCCATATTTTTAATTTCCTTGCCTCTTATGATTTCTGGGCTGCTCAAATATCCTTACAGTACAACTACTAGATATGAGACTGAGTTACCCAGGTTGAGTACTGGTCCAGCTAGGAAAGCTTTGGCTTGGTAGCTTTCGTCAAGAGGTCCACCTTGAAAACCTCTAGACTGTGTCAATAAACCTCTAGACTGTCTCCTCCTTTGAGGATAAATACTGTCATCAATTTAGCACAATGACTGACCGACTCTGAACCACAGAAGTGATTCAGAGATCTTTAGGAATAATGTAGGCACGTGCTTCCTTTCATTGATACAGAAACTGAGGTCAAGATGGGAATTATAACCTCCACCTTAAGAGCCAAGTATGAGAGGAGGGTACATGTTTTGACATGTCTCTATATACCCAACATGGTCTAGAGCATCGGTTCTTAACCTGTGGTTCTTCACCTCTTTGATGGTTGCATATCAGATATCCTACATATCAGATATTTATGATTCACAACAGTAACGAAATTACAGTTATGAAGTAGCAACAAAATAATTTTATGGTCACTACAACATGAGGAACTATATTAAAGGGCCAAGGCATTAGAAAGTTAAGGACCACTTCTCTAGAGCTTTATCATTGCAGAGGCAAAGGAAGCAATGCACAATGGATCCTCAACATAAACTGAGAAATAACCAGGCAGGTAAGTAAGTACTAAGTTAAGAACTAACTGGTCAAGGGTAAACAGCTCTCTCCAGATGCCCTTGAGTACTAGTCAACAGATCAGTGCTCCACAAAGCTAGGTTATAAGAGCCCCTGAGTAGTACAATATCAATATAAGGTCCACCAAGGCCACCTCAACCCTAATCTCAACCAGTGTTGACCCTTAGCCACCCATACCATCCATCTGCATACTCCTGGGGAAGAAACCACACTCAGCAGCACGCCAGAAATAGGTAAACATTCACAGCAAATGAGCAGTCTGGCAGATTAACTCTATCAAGCTTTTTTTTTCCAAATGATTTCAGCAAACACAGAGATTTCCTATTACAGAATGATTAATAGTTATATATTGAAATTGGTGATGACTGGGTCAAAAGAATGCTGTTTCTAAATGTGTACTTTCTACAGACACCTTGTACTATCTGTGAGGACAAAGACAACGCCCACAGGTCAGATAAGTGAATAATAAACATTGAAATTAAAAATGGATCTTCCTTGTCTAGACACAGGACTTTGCCAAAAGATAGAGCAAGGGGTGGAGTTAGGACACCACACATTTTGGCAAGGTGAGTCGCATGCATCTGAAACTCATGCCAGAACCAAGGTCCCACAGCATAAGGACGGTATCCTCAGGTCTAGAAGTGGCAGGGTCTTCTGACTGAGCTTCATGCAGAGCAGGCCAGAGAATGCTCAGAAGCCTGGTGGGCACCTGAGGATGATGTCTTTGATGCCCTCCTGATGCCTAGTCTTCCTCTTTCCATGCTGCCTATCACTGTGGCTCTCCATCTCACTCTTTCAACCTCTCTGATTGGTCTGTTTCTTTCTATTGATTGATTGATTGATTGATTGATTGGTTTTTTGAGACAGGGTTTCTCTGTGGCTTTGGAGGCTGACCTGGAACTAGCTCTCGTAGACCAGACTGGCCTCAAACTCACAGAGATCCTCCTGCCTCTGCCTCTCGAGTGCTGGGATTAAAGGCGTGAGCCACCAACGCCCGGCTTGGTCTGTTTCTCTTATGTTCTCCCAAGGAAGTCCCTTATTCTAATACATCTCCTTTCTCAGGGGAGCTGTGGGATAGCTCAGACCTGTTCTGGTATTGATATATAGATCAATTCCCGTACTCTTAGAAATGATTGAAATGAGAGCCTGAGAGAATTGACAGGCTGTTTGAGGAAAAAGACAGGTTGAGCACAGGCCCATAACTTCCAGTCCATATGAAACTCCTTCTGAAGGAAAAATAAAATCTTTTTTAAAATCAAAAGTTGTTTTCTAGGACTGATGGCTTGGAAGTTAAGAACACTTGTTCTTGCAGAGAATTCTGGGAAGAAGGGTGGAGCCATGAGGAGACACAAAGGAAGCAGGAAAGCAGTATGAATCGTACATACCTGAGACAAACAAGCCTTGGGGCAGCACATAGATTAATAAAATGGGTTAGTTTAAGTTACAAAAGCTAGCTAAAAACAAGCCTAAGCTATCTGCTGAACTTACATAATTAATAAGTCTCTGTGTGGTTATTTGGGAACTGGCAGGCAAGAGTGAAAAATCTGCCTACAACTTCTAACATTCTTAGAAGATGCTATATACACACTAACAAAATGAGCTTTCCTCTCCCCTCATTCCCAAGATACCAGAGGCACATCTTGGAAATGAGTAGAGAAGACAGTGAGTAGAAAAGGATTCCTGAACCTTAGAAGCTGTTCACTTGGCAAATCCTTGGGCAGAATGTGACCTCTAGGCTTATGGAGCCTTGTGACTGGGAGGCTCTGGGTTAAAAGGGTAGATTGAGCTGGGATCTTATAAAACTGGAAGATGGCATAGAACCCCTCCAAAAAAGTCACAGAAATACAAGATTTTAGGGTAAGCTTAAAGGCCACAAAGGCTATATGGCAATTCCAACGGTCCGAGGGAATGACTAGACAGCCAGGATGACCTGACTATAATGGTACAGTAAAGAGGTAAAGGACAAGCTTAACAACATGAAGGAAACAAAAAACTTCTCCAAGTGACAATGGAATGAAAAGGGACTGAAGGAGGATCCAGAAATAAAATATACAAGGACTGAAAGGTAATGCCACACTTAGCAGTTGGGTGGGCGCAGCAGAAAGTGTCAGTGGATGAGGACAAAGAAGCAGAGTACAACTAAGTAAAAAAATGGTGGGCAGTCCACAGGAGTCAGCTCAGAGAACTGATGCTCACACATCTGCTCGGAGTCCATGAAGCAAATGGGGAAATGTCAAATAGGAAAGATTGAAAGGCGTCATGAATGAGAAATTTCAGGATCAAAATCAGCAGGCCCTTACACTCATCCACAGTTTGAAAAGGTCAAAATGACCCCCACCACCCAATAAAGAAAAATAAATAGAAGCCTAGGAAAACTAAATGTACTTCAGGAAACTGAAGATAATGACAAGAACTCCAAAGGCACAAAAGTAAAAGATCCCTTTGAGAAGGCCTTCAGTGTATGAGTGAATCCCTAGGAAAATAAGAGGGTTTGAAATGTCCCATCAGGCTCACGAGGCTCATGTACTGAACATCACCAGATGATGCTCTGGAACCTAGAGACGGGGCCTGACTGGAGGAAGTGGACCATTGAGGGCAAGTCCTTGGCCACCTTTCATTTCTCTCTGGTTTCCCTCCCTGATAGGAAATGAGTCATTGAACATTGTCTTCCTTAGCACTATGGAAGCAAAATAAATACCAACACTGAGAAGATGGGGACAGGGAGATCCATAGAGCTCAGTGACCAGTCACCCTGGCCTACTTGGTGATTTCCAAGGAAGTGAGAGATCCTGTCTCAAAACAGCAAGGAAGGATAGTCGAGGTTGACCTCTGGCCTGCATATCCATGCACACACACATGAACACTTACCACACAAGCATCTATGCATATATGAGCACATGAGCAAGAATGTTGAGAAAAGAGAACCTGACACAAAGCTTGGCCAAGCAGGAACCACACAAGCAGGTAAAATGTAAAGAATTAAATTATTTGTGGCACATAAGAGGGGATACCTGCTGTTCCTCTTCTCTTTTATTTGTCACAATGAATATGTTAAACTTATGCAGCTCACAGATGCATGGAGAGAAAAACTAAGTAAATAACAGATATGCCTGATTTTAGAAGTTTAGATGACATTGAAAATATTGGCAGCTCAATTAATCACAGTGGTGTCTAATTACATAAAAACATGCAGACAGATGTGTAAAATCAGTCCTAAAATGACTAGCAAGATATATAGTTACCAACCAAATTCTCCCCAGTACTCCTCTGGGGTGTAAGTGGCTTTATACATTATGTTCAAAGTGAAAGATATCATAATCCAAAATTCAACTTGGTCATGATCCCATTTAGGCATCTTAAAACATAAATATTGTTATCTAAAGTTTTGGCATCATTAGGATTTTCTACAATGAGATTTATGGTCTGACGTAGTATTTTTCATACCAACACCCAAGGCTGCTGGGTGCACGGATATATGCTGTGTTTCATAAGTTACTGGAGTCTTTTCATTTTCTAGCATATTCTGTTGTCATTTGGCTAGAAATCTTTAAAGGTATATATTTTTGCAATATTAAAACCTCTCCTCTCTTATGATGATTGCCCATCAAAAGCCATTTCCAAGGAATAAAGTTTCAGGGTCTAGGGGGCTGCTCCTCTTGCTAAAGCCTGCAGAATCCCCCTGGGCTTCTCAAATGCACTTCTGGGATTTCCCTACTACTCTTTTTCTTACGGAAACATAATTGGATTCTGATGCCACAGCTTAAAGAAATAATATACTTCAAGTCGACAAGCCTATTGTGCAACCAAAATCTTTTTTTTTAAGAAAAAGAAATACAGAAAACATTTACCTGAACACATAGGCAGATATATACACATGAAAGCTTATGTTGTTATTTCATTTGGTAAAATGACCTAAGTTGATGTGTGTGTCTTGACGTCTCTTTGGGGACCCTTGATCCCGGCTATATGGCTTTCACACCCAGTGCAGTTCCCCACCTGACCCAGGACTGTGGGTGAGGACTGGGATTTGTTCCTGTCCAGTTGAGGGTGGAGAAGCAGAAGGGTGAAAATGAAGGCCTTTTATGGATTGTATAACTCCATCATGCTCTCTTGCTGGTTTTGAGTAAGCAAGCCAGATGCTGAGCTGCCTCATGGAGAAGACCATGTGTCAAGGGCCTAGACTTCAGTCCATAGCCAGTAGGAAGCTAGGCACCCAGTCCTGCAGCTACAAGCACGCAAACATTGTCCACAAATACATGCTCCTGGGGCAGGATCTTTCCCGGATGGGCCATCAGGTAATAGTGTGGTGCTGGCACTGATACTTGAATTAAGGTTTGCAGTGGACACAATCAAGCCATATCCAGCCCTCTGAGTGACAGAAACTGTGCAACTGGTGATAATACTGTTTCATGAACCAAGTGATAATGTGCATGCTATTGGGCAAATGTGCCTTCTCTCCAGGGGCAGCTGCTCACTGGTCCTATCCCTAAGCTCCACCCCAGTCCTTTGGTGCTTCTAGGTGTAGGCAAAGACTAAGCTTCACTCTCCATGCAGCTTTCCAGACTCAGACTGAGTCTGACCATTGGTAAGGCTACACACATGTGTAATGCCCCTGCCTCTGATCAGAATGATGCCCAGGAGCAGCTCCCTTCTCCCCTCTCTCCAGCTGTCTGTCTAGTTAGCCACCCTGCTACTCTGCAGCAGAGGTTTGCTCTTGGGAACACCCCTGCACATGCCTCCATCTCTGTGTGAATTCCACTGAATTTGGAAATGGCCATCAATATTTTCATTTTTTTGACATGAAGGAAATGGTGTCTAGGGACTTGCAGGGACCAGAGCTAATCAGTCTCTAGACCAAGAACTCCCAGGCTACCTCTCCCTTCTCTGAGATCTGCTTGATTTCCTTTCCTGGGCTAGCTTCTGGGAAGCATCGGACCTAAAGAGGTGGTCAGTCAGGGAATGAGTTGAGTATCTTCTCTATGTCCTCATAAGCATTTTGCACCCCAATCTAAGCCTAGGAGGAAGTCTAACTTGGGTGCATCAGTTGGCTTCTTTACCCTCTAGGTTCCTCTGTAGTTCAGACAATGCAGGAGACTTGGGGGACCAGAAAGGCTAGAATGTGGTTTTCAGGCCTCCATCTCATGTCTCAGGGTAACTTCCTCCCTGTACCTATAACTACAGCTTCAATCTGGTAGCCATCTCCAGGGTCAGTAGCTACTATCCTGAGCTAACTTAAGCTTATGCAAGGTGCACCCAGGACTTTCAGGTCTCCTCACATCCTTCCAGATGTGGAAAACTCAAAATCCCCAAACTGAGCAATGTTCTGTTTCCTGACAAGTGGTAAATAGCAAAGACCCTGATGTGCCAATCGTGGGGACCAGAACCCATCTAGACAGCTCTCGTGATCCACAGTGCTGGTCTGGAAACAGCAAGAGGCACTTCTCAGGAAACCCTGGTTGTCACTGAGAGCACTGCCCCTCCCTCTTCAGTGTTCTCTGCCAGTCACTGGCCATGGTTCTGAAGCTTGGTGCCACCTGCCTCCAACACATCTTCATCTCCTCAGAGTACCACAGAGTACCACAGAATGTCAGAGTGGCCACATGCTCTTACCAGCTTCTCTTAAATGACTAAAGCTGTGCCATTTGTTACGATCTGCCTGAGCCTCCTCCTGTAACTCCCACCCATCCCAGGAAGCAAGTGTAATCTCCATGAAGAGCTGCACAATGGTGGTGAAACAGTATTGAGAGCATCATTAAAGTCAATGGCCCAGTCCATTAGCAGTTGAAACACCTCTTACATTCACTTGATGATGGCCGATGGAATTCTAGAGATGTAGGACAAGTGAGAGTATGCATAAAGTCAGCTAGCTCTGCCTCACTTATCCTCTGCACTGTAACCGTCAAGCTGGGCTGTGCAACACAGGTGGCTTTATGGAAGAACTCCAACAGCATGCCACAGCAGCCAAGCTCCAAGCTTGGGCAAGTTCCCCACACATACAGCAGAGATTTTTAAATAAACTCAAGTAGAGTCAACAAATACAGTGACTCCCACTGCTCTGCAGAGACACCTGTTCTCTAACACACTGCTTAGCATGCCAAGTGCAGATTCTCAGCTAGCACAGGAAGGGATTAAAACTTGATACAATGGTTTTACAATCACTTGGCTCTATCAAGAGGCCAACCAGACTCACCATTGGCTACATGGTCTCTGGTCCCTATGGGTTGTGAGAGCACCAGCATTGCCCACTGAAATCGGCAGGAATGATGACAAGCATGAGGAGAAGGTGCCACCACTGAGTTACTCAAATATGGATAAGCCATTCCAGATAGTGGTAAGTGGCTTTGAGTCTTGATATATGTGTTTGTTCGTGGAAAAGTAATGCTCTCTCTCTCTCTCTCTCTCTCTCTCTCTCTCTCTCTCTCTCTGTGTGTGTGTGTGTGTGTGTGTGTGTGTGTGTGTGTGTGTGTGTGTCTGTATGTGTGTGTGGTCTCTGACAGTCACAGGCAAGTCTATCTAGATGGCACTGCCTTTGTCCTTCCTAATCTAGATACCATCCTTCTATGATTCCATGACCCACCCCTGAAGAAAGGATATTCCAGTTCATTTTGAGAAATTGTAAAAGTTCCAGCACACCCTGAACTTGCATCAAGTCCCTCCAGTTCAAGTATTCCTCCCTCACATGGGCTGGCTGCCTTTCCTGGGGTCAGGATAGACTTCATTCTCAGCTTACTTTATCCTTAGACATGTGTACTAGTTAGTTTTAACTGACAATCTAGAATTACCTGAGAGGGGAGTCATAATAGAAGGTTTGCCTGGATCAGATTGCCTTGTGAACATTTCTATGGAGGATTATTTTTATTGTTAACTGACCCTGCCCATTTCAGAAAACACCATTCCCTAGGCAGGGTGTCCCAAAGTGTTTAAGAAAGAAAAAATCTAGCTGAGTACTGAGAAAGCAAGGAAGAAAGTGTATGTTTTCCCTACCCTTCCCACTCCTTCTCTCCCTCATCCAATGATACCCCTCCACCACCCATCCCCTGCCTGATGTGGAATGTCCTTCTGTATATGTTTCTCTTATTGGTTGATGAATCAAACACTGTTTGGCCAATAGTCAGGCAGGAAGCATAGGCAGGGCAATCAGACCAGGAAAAGGCTAGGGAAAGGAAGAGAGGGAGGACACAGAAAAAGATGCCATGTAGAGACCAGGAAGATAGACAGACCAGACTCCTCTGGTAAGATAAGGCCATGTAGAAATACATAGATTAATAGCTATGGGTTGATAATTAAGACAAAGCTGACTAATAAGAACTCCTAGTCATCAGCCAACAGTTTTATAATTAATATAGTGTCCATGTGTTTATTGGAGCAAAGTGGTCGTGGGACCAGGTGGGACAGAAACCTCCATCTTCACCTGCCCCCATTTCTTTCCATGGATGTCATGTTTTAAAGTTTCAGCCTTGACTGCTCTACAATAATGGACTGTAACCTGGAAGTGTATGCCAAACAAACCCCTTCTCCTCTAAGTTTCTTTACATCAGTGTGTTTTACCACAGCAACAAAGAGGAAACTAGAATATGGTCATGAGGTGAAGTTCTCAGCCCAGTGTGAGCAGGCTCAGAAGCAGCTATCCTTGGCACACACACCTCCCATCATTCACTCTTGGATCCTTACAGTTAACCTTGACCCTCAGTTCAGCCTGGGGGGATGCCCTAGTGAACACCTCAGCTGGTGACCACATGTAGGCATCTTGGCATTTTCCCAGGATTGCCACATTTGAAAATTACACAATGGTGTTCTCATAAGCCATTTGCAGTTCAGCTTTTTATCATACCAGACACTCACTGTGACCAACAACTTCTTTCCTTAAAAGTTGAAATGAAGAAGTCCAAATGAGCTGGTCAAATGTACCCGTAGTATAATAGTTAATCCTCATTGTCAGCTTGACTGGATTTAGAACCACCATGGAGATATACATCTGTGTGTGTGTGTGTGTGTGTGTGTGTGTGTGTGTGTGTGTGTGTGGTGTTTCCAGGGCGTTTGATTGAGGAAGGAAGACCCACCTGAACATGGGTGATAGCTCTCTTTCTGGTTGTGTTGTAGCAAACACCCTGGCCAAAAGCAACATATTGGAAGAATGGGTTTATTTGGCTTACAATTCCAAGTTATACTTCATCATTTCATGGAAGTCAAAGCAGAAACTCCAAGCAGCTAGCCGCATCATATCCATAGCCAAGAGCAGGGAACCAATGCACTGCTGCTTGTTTATTCTCTGCTAATTTTCAGCTCTCTTAGGCGTCCTTCCCTAAAAGATGGTGCCACCAAAAATGGGATGAATCTTCTTGAACCAAAGACGGTTTCCCAAAGGCATACCCAAAGACCAACCTAATCTAGGTAATTTCTCATTAAGATTCTCTTCCCAGAGACAAACTTTGTCCCCTGGAGAAGGGGAATGGGTCACCATCCCCTGAGCAAATTGAGAACATGGGAAGGGGGGGGGAGGAAGCTACGAGAGTGAGAAGGGAAGAAAAGAAAGGATGCAGAGGTCATGAGGAAGCAGAAATTTTGAGTCAGGTGTAGATTAGAAGAAAGGACATATGATAGATAGAATTTTTAGTTGGGGGGTGGTAGAGGAGGAAGGTAGGGAGAAGGGAACTGGGATCATCATGTAATTCAATCTTGTTTGTAATTCAAATATATAAAAAATAAAAAAATTAAAAAAGATTCTCTTCCCAACTGATTCTAGGTTGTATCACCTTGACAGCTAAAACTAATTAGCAAGCCATCCCATGGAATGGGGGTCCTGGACTAAATAAAAAGTAAAAAGGAGAAAGCAAGCTCAGCAATATCATTCATCTCTCTCTAATGCAACCAGTTGTCTTACAGCCATGTCATGTCATGATTCCCTGACCATGATAATCTGGACCTTTAAACTATGAATCAAAATAAGCCCTTCCTTTCTTCCTCCCTCTCTTCCTTCCTTCCTTCCTTCCTTCCTTCCTTCCTTCCTTCCTTCCTTCCTTCCTTCCTTCTTTCCTTCCTTCCCTAACTTGCTTTTGTCACAGCAGTAAGGAAGGTCTGTTTGGCAGAGGCAATTCTTCAGTGTTAACCCATATGTCCCTGTACGTGTCCTTAGAACCCATGAACTTTAATGAGATGCTGTCAACTTTGAACCAAGTTGTGAAAACCTTCTCAGAGCCCATAAGCACCAGTTCTGATTCTGGAGTTGAAAACAAGGTGTGATTTTATAGTTACTTTTCCTGCCATACTCCTCCTGCATGAGAGCAACCTCCATTTTCTTGAGTATCTCCACCCCCCACTCCCCTACCCCTGCTGGCCCTGTGTCCAAGCCCTGCAGGCATTGAGATGCCGTGTTGGAGTAAGAGGTATGAAGTTACAAGGTGTTGCAGTTTAGAAGAGAAATTTCTCCCACCAGCTCATGTGTTTCAACACTTGGTCCCCAGGTGGTGGCACTCTTTTGATTGGTTGTAAAACCTTTAAGAGGTAGGGGAGGGGTTGTGTTATAGGAAGAAGGTCACTGGGAGGGGGACTTGGCTTTTATAGCCCAGTCTTGCTCTCTCTTAGCCACTTTCTTCTTTCTGGTCCAAGGACATTCAAGCAAGCAGCCTCAGGATCCTGCTGCCAAATTCCTGAGATCATCTCACTGATAAGCCATCCCCATCATGAGCCAGACATAAGCCATGAGCCAGGCAATCCTCTTCTTAAGTTCTCTTAAGTTGCTGTTTGTAGGATATTTGGTACCAGTGATGAGAAATGTAACTAATACATGAGAAAACATATCACTGTCCAGGCTAACCTCCTTAAGGCCAGCACTAGCCTCCTTCCTACCCTTGAACTTGCTCCCAGAACACCCTGAAAGCCAAGGTCCTTTGTCCACCTCAGTGCCAGTCAATCCTTTTTCACAAACGTGGGATGGTACTTCCTCCTGCTGAGGTAGCCTTGGCTACATGACTTGCTTTATCCGACATCTAGGTAGAAATAATGTCTGATCCTTCCAGGAGAAGCTCTGGAACAAAGGTCTGTTCCCATCTTTTCTTTCTCTAATGAGGAGCTCCTTACATACTGTCTGTATTAGACTGTCCTCTGCTAGAGAAAGAACTTTCCATTTCCAGTTACTGAGATTTGAGTAGGCTTGTTACAGCAGCAGAGCATGGTCCACCCTATTAACCTCAACACCCTCCACTCAGCTTCACTGTAGCCATGATCTTTCCTCTACAGCATCCTCACACACGCTTGCAGAATATACACTAAGCATTTATCTACTGACCTAGCTCCCAGGCCATTATTCATCCTTTTATCTCAGAAACCTCATCAGACCCTAGGATGTAGTAGATGCTCTCTGAATGCATCTAAATTTCTAATGATCAAATGGGCCCCAGGGTACAAAAGGCCACCTGTTACAACTCCTCCCAATGACTCTCTTGCCTTAGGGACATTCTAATTCTGAAATAAAATGTCAGAGTGCTTGTGATTCAAGTTCCAGGTCTTCTGAGCTTCTGCCTTTGTGGTGCACACAGAGGAAAATGGGGAAATGGAAGACTATAGTCTTCCCACCATAGTGAAGAAGGGTGGGAAATAACGCAGGCTCTCCAGCGTTCAGGGAGAAGCCTGAGCAACTGCATATCTCCTAAGCCAGCAGCAGCTGCACCCAGGCTCTGCCATTCTGTTTCACAGCCAAGCTGGAGCCCTGGGCAGTATGCTGTGGAATGACATTATTCTCTGTGACAGGGACACTGAGGAATACTGGATGTTGTCCACATGGAAGGCTGTGTGCGTGGAAAACACCAAGAGCAGATGTGAGCATCAGGGAAAGATACCAGTAAGACTCCAGGCTCTGACCTCAGAATGGTGATGCCTATTAGCTGAGTCCAGGACTGGGGAGACAGCTTATATGTTAAGTGACTGCTCACAAGCCTGGGACCTGAATTTGATTCCCATGTAAAAAAAAAAAAAAAAATGAAGAAATAGCATGCACAGTAATCCCAGCGCTAGAGGCAGGGAATAGGCAGAAACCTGGGGCTCACTGGACAGCTCCTAAAGAACCACAAATAAAATTGACCTCTGCTCTCCACATATGCATGCCTAATAAATAAATTTATCAAAATGAAAGCTTACATCAATTGGGGAGTGAAGAGCTCCACCTTCTGCATCTGCAGGAGTGCAACCACGGCTGTTTGGAGACTACCTCCACCTGTCCACACAGCCTTCCTCTGTGGGAGCACAGAACCAGCCTCACACATATCTGTTCAGCTCCAAACAAAGTCATGAGGCACAGGAGGAGCAAGTCCAGTCTCAAGGCTCCTGGAAGCCAGGTACTTACAATGCACCATGTGACAAAAGCTAATCAGAGGTTCACGATCAGTAAAGGTTCAAGTCCCAAGATGGGTCCTGGTCTATAGGCATCACTGTTAAGGGTGGGGAGGCTTGTGACTTGTTTCTTGCTGAGGGTTGGGCCAGGATCCTGTGCTATCTCAGCATCGGGCATCACAATAGATGGCACTGTGGGCTGAGTAAGAGGCATGAGGATCCCTAGAGGAATACAGCTTTCTGGGTGGTGAGAGTGGGAAAAGAGAGCAGAAGAGAGGCACCTGTGCACAACAGTAATGGAAGCTGAATACCCCTGAAGCAGAGCAGGGAGGCCTAGGGTGAGCCCACAGGCAGAGAGTAACCCCAGGAGATGAGCTGGGAGGCACATGTGAGCCCACAACCTGAGAGTAACCCCAGGAAGGGAGCAGGGGGACTAGGTGAACCCACAGCTGAAGAGCTCAGGCTCGAGAACACAGCTTGCACAGCCATCCTGAAATAGCCATGGCTCTGCAGCAATGAACAGAGGGACAGAGGCAAGCCTGGCCTAGAGCAGAGCCCTGAAGGGGTGAATTCCATGCCAACCCCAGATCCAGAAGCTAATGCTGTCACATCCTGTATCACTTTATTGCTCAGTTAACCATCTTGGAACTTTCAGAGTTCAGCCTTCAGTGGAGCCAACACTGTGACTCATGGAATCTAGGGTTATGTTTTCTTGGGGTAGAGAGTTAACACCCTGTCATCTTTCTAGGAATATGACATGCCTCTGTCCCTATTGACTGGGTCAGATCTCTGCCAGAATGAAACTCAATTTCCTTCCAATGTGCATATCCAAACATTGGCCTGGGGACTTATGGGCAACAGATCAAGATGCAGTTGGCCCAGGACTCAGCATTTTTAACCAGCCTCTGAGTAAAATGGATGCTTCTGGTCCTAAAGAATTCGTTTTAACATGAACAACACACAACACTCTAAGTGAAGGGCCTCCTGCATCCCAGAGCACCTACACCAAGGGCTTCTTTGAATACCCATGCTATACTGACCTGACCCAATATGACTTCATGGACAACAATGCCCACTGTGACCAGACAGTGTCTCTACCATGTCAAAACACTCCTCACATATTAAATGGACCAATTTTTTATCACAAGGCTCCTGAGACACAGCATGGTCTTCTCTCTAAAAAAGACTACAAGAAAAGAAAACCTAGCATCCTTCTAGATTTTCAACTGTGGTTTAGAATCACTATGAAAAGAAACCTCTGGGTTTGTCTGTGAGAGATTTTCTAAACTGAGTTAACTGGGGTGAGACATCACCTCCTAAACATGAACAGCCCATTCTATGAGCAGGGGCCCTGATCTGACTGAGAAAGAGAAAAGGAGCTAAGCATCAGTGTTCATCTCTCTCTCTCTGTTTCCTGATTATAGATGCAGAATAACCAGCTGCCCCATGCTCCCACCACCATGCTGTCCCTGCTGTGATGGTCTATACCCTCAGACTGTAAGTCAAAACAAACACCTCCTCTCCCTTAAGTTATTTTTGCAGCAGCAAGTAAGAAAACTTCACCATACCCATAAGGAAATTAATTAACACAGTCCACTACTAGTGTAGATCTGAAACTGATACAGAGAACTGCATGGTTTTGCATACTACCTGGAATGACAGGATCTTTTTGAAGGCTATCTGTTTCCTTCATATAGATTTTAAATAAGTTGTTTAAATAAATTAGCACTCATAAATACCAAGGTATGTAATACATGCTTATTGTGCAAACTTTGAAAAGAACTATCAAGAACAATTTAAAAATCATCTATAATTTCATAATCCTTGTCTCCACTAACATATATCTTGAGATCATAATGTATATGACTTTGTATGTTTTATTTTCACTTACCATTTTAGCTATGTGGTTGTCCCATTAGAAACTCAGTAAACCTCATTCTCATTGACTCGATAATACTCTGTCATGGCTATTTGCCTTTTACTAGGCATTTAGGTTTCTTCCTTAGATGCAGAGGTGGTCACCATGGACTAAACCACTTCTTTACCTTGTCACTCAGTTCACCTCAGTTTTGCTTCTCTTCCTTATGAGACACTGATCATTTTCCTAGGGTGGCTTTGCAGAATTGGAAGAATGAGGTTCAATGGTTGGGAGCCGTATATGCCACATTGATCTATAGAAAGTTGGAGAGAATTTCACATTCTTAACAGCAGTCTCTGGAAAGTCTGGCTGCGCCCCAAACCTTTAGAAGCACGGAGCGTTGTGAGTTTTTATATTTTTAAAAACTATCTCCTAGGCAAACACATACTGTCTTTGTCAATGGTGCTGTCTGTCTGGGTCAGGCTGGAGATCTACCCAGTCTTTCCATGTGGGGGGACCCTGTGTCTTCACTGTTGCTATTAGAGGCAAGATCAGTGAGCCAGCTCTAAATGAGGAATGGGGAGAACCCAGCATCTCAGAATTGATTAGTTAGTGCAAAAAAGGGAAGAAAATTGTCACAGGTGGGGATGGCAGGTGTGACAGCCCAGGATACTTGGCAAAATATGACACACATTTGATTATGGGGAGGGTAGCTTGAAGGCTCTGACCAGCCATGTGAAACTCCTTTGTCCCTCCACAGCCCTGGATTATCTGTGTTTTCATTTTCTCTATTTACTTTCTGCTCTTTTCTCTGAATACTTACATTGGTGACACCAACAGCAGATGCTGTGTGAAATTAGTTGCCTGAGTGAAGCTCTAAAATCTTCTCAATAGACAATGCCAACAATTAGGTGTTTCAAAACACACCATCACTGTCAGATCTGGAAACAGATGCATGATACCTTGAAAGGCAACCGCCACACACAGAACTTTTGGCAAAGAGCCTGAAGCCACTCTTGGACTAGGCACCAATTCAAAATGTTATTGTTATTATTATTATTAATTAGTGCATCCTAATTGCTTTCTAACTTTCTTTTCTGATTTTAAAAAATTGCCCTCTCCTCTTCTGGAGCCCCAAGGGAATGTCCCTGGCAATCTAATTTGATAACGAATATGCCAGGATGAAAGAGACAGTAAGCACACCAGCCAGGCTCCATCATGGTCCCTACCACTCCGAAAATCAACCTCCCTGGTGATGAGGTTTGGGAAGACTTTGGCTTCAGGAAAGAAAGTCTGAACTGTGACTGTGCCTCTAAAACATCAAAGGCAACTCCATTTGCATTTCACCGCTATTGAAGGATTAACAGGCAAATGGCTCAGAATCTGCAGCCCCACAGAGTTGAAAAACAGATAAACACCACAAGTTAGAGCAAGGAGACAGATGAAGCCATCCTGGCTATGAAGAGAGCCTGTGTCCACCTCCCCAGTACCAGCAGAACATCAGTGAAGGCCTGATCCCGAGTCCTCTGAAGCCCCACACTTCCATCATTCTACCTTTGCTCTCATCCCAGAAGCTAAAGCTCACCAGTAGCAAAACGCAGTATTTGTTTGGCTCACTCTCTCCAAGATCTTCTCTGAAGCCCAATAACAGCAAGCCTGGATTAACCCTTCCAGAAAAAAAGTCCTTTAGAGAAAGAGAAGCTTCAAGACATGAACAAAAAACACAAAGCCAAATGCACATGAACACCAATCTCCAAAAGGAGGTAGACCAAAATGTATGCTAGACTGTCTATCCTCCCCAGAGCTGTCCTGCTAGGCAGGGGAATTTAAGTCTTTCTCTCCACTTTGTTCTATTTAACTTGCCTTCTGGCTAAGGTCACTATTGGATATTTTCTGCCTAATGAACTGAACGAGTTTGGAGAGGAAATGACCAAGTTCAACTGAGTTCTGCTTTACCTCAGAGGGTGTTTGACTGAGACCTTCACATCTCAGATGCTGCACTGGCTTTCTGAGGTCGCTTTGTCAGTGTCAGTTGGGCTACTTCAAACCAGTCTGCAATCTGAGAGGTCAGTTGTGTCAGGAGGCTACATCATGTGACTAGGCTATGGCTTCCCTCAGACCACAGCAAACTATATCACGGAGTGATCTGCAAGACTAAGTATGTGAGTGTGAGTGGAAAGGGGGCTCATCACTGCCTCGGCAGAGTCCAGCCACTCTAGACAATCAAAAAAAATCACTTAGACCATAACTAGAAATGGGAGAGAATCCAGCGACTAGCACCTTTCCAGACCCATCCATATCTTCACTGAGACACCTGCCAAACACCATGGCAAGGGAAGTTGCTAGACGGAGAAAGTTTGTGTGGTGGATCACCAAACAGGTGCTTTGTCATGTGGCCACATTAGGCAGCTCTACAGAAGCATCTAGCCATGACTGTCTGAGAAAGAACTATGCCCATCCAGACACGCTGCTTTGCACACAATGATGGCCACGTGTGGCCTCAGCATGCATTGTGACAGCCAGGCTGGGGCCACAAAGCCTCAGTGCTGGGCTCTGCAGGCCCAGGCCACTGTGTCCCTCCTGTGGTCCACTTCTACTCCTGTTTTCTGCACTGCCCAGGCCTGCTCTGTACCATAGGAGCTGTGCCACCAACAACAGAGATGGACTTTAGATGAAGCTGGCACTCTTGGGAACCATGAACATCTCCAAGGAGCCTGAGAGACCCATGGAAGCTCTGAAGGGACATGCAGTCTGTGTTGCTGCTGAAGGCCATGTGGATGTGTGGTGGCCTGTGTTGCAGCTTGAGGCCATATTGGTGTCCATGGTCCTGATGTGGCTAGGGACCTGTGATGTCCATGGCCCATGTTACCACCAATGGCCATGTGAATGTCCATGGTCTGTGCTGCCACCGGAAGTCATGCTGATGTTCTCAGGCTGTGCTGCCACTGAAAGGCTGTGATGGTGTTCATGGTCTTTGCTATTGCCAGAACCATGTGGAAGTCCATAATCCGTGCTGAGTGTAAAGGACAAGGAATCTTCTTTTACAGTGGCATTGATGACTGCAGACTCACAGTTGAGAATGAGAGACATAGAAGGGTTCTGCAACAACCTCCCCTACCCCGTGCCCTGCAAAAGAAACAGTATTGACAGAAGCCACTGAAGAGAACTCTTAAAAATTGTGATAGGGATGCTGAAGTGTAGTTCCTCATAGTTGATGGCTTCTGGTGGAGTGGGGCTCGGGATAGATTCAGTTTTCTTTAAGGGGCTGGGAGTTTGCCCATGCTGCAGTGCGTATATGGACAATATAAATTGGACTTGGTACATTTTTTCTTTGGACTGGGAAGTTAGTGTGGATAGGGTATACTATGTAAGATTCCTAAATAACCAAAATATATTATGTTGAATAAATAAATAAATAGCTAAAAAAGAAATTTTCAGAAACCCCATCTTTCCTGGGTGACTTCTTACCCACTGTCTAATTTTCTAAATTACTACTTGGAAAATATCTGTATTGCTTTATACTTTGTCATCTGTAGAATCACGTTCTCTTTGAATCACTCTTCATCCTTCTATCTATTAGCAGGCATTATCTGATGGGTACCAGAAATTACAATGGGAACTCAGAACCCAGAATCAAGTAAGAGGTAGCTCTCACCTTGACCAAGCTCATGCTGGAAAGAAGTGAAGCTGTCAACATCTGATAATCTGAGACACCAGCCACATTATCAGTCCATGTGTCCCAGTAGCAAAGGACTGTCTGTGAGTTGGTAGAAATTAATGATGCTGAGGAAGGCATGCTTCCATGGGACTGGATTTATGATACTGGTGAGTCACAAGATTTCACGGTGAACCCTGATAAGAAGTGATGGACTTCAGTGATGGAGGAGGTCCTTCTGAATATATGTTTGTCTTATTGGTTGATAAATAAAGCACTGTTGGCCAATAGGGAGCAAGTTAGGCAGGACTAGGAGAGAAGGAGGATTCTGGGAAATGTAGGAAAGGGACACAGTCGCCACGTGATCACCAGGAAGACAGGACGCATCCTCGATATGATGTCTTTGTAAAATATATAGATTAATAATTATGGTTGATAATTAAGACTGAGCTAGCAAGCAAGAAATCCTAGACATTGGCCAGCAGCATTGTATTTAATATAAGTCTCTGTGTGTTATTTCAGGCACCCATGAGGCAGCGGGGCTCAGGCGGCTTGGTGTAAAGACTTACCACTTACCGTTACAATTCAGTTCATCCCAGGATGCTCCAGAGACCACCCACTCCCAGCCCTTCCCTATGCTAGTGTTTCAGAAAGGGCTGAACTTGGGTTGGACTAAAACAATAGATGAACCTGCCTTTGGGCTTCAGTTGTGATCATTTAATGAGCCATTAAAAGGTGGTTCGAGTACCAAGACAGGGAAAGTCAGGTAGAAACATGCATGCCTCCAGCTCTGGCTTTGCTAGGTCTCCTGGGCTTGCTGGATGGATGGATGGATGGATGGATGGATGGATGGATGGATGGATGGATGGATGCATGTACTGTTGGATGTCCTCATCATACAACTAACTCCTTCCTGGTTAAGTAACTGCTCTACCACTATTTTCTCAAAGACAGAAATGTTCTGCCTCTGGTTTCCCTAGCCCTTGTTCACACCTGCTTATACAGTGTCTTTATTATGACACCTGAGTGTGTACCCTATCTCTTGCCAGCACTCTGACTGACAGCTCTAGCTTAGCCAGCAGTCTCTCAGACATATTTGGTGAAGACTTGTTCATATCATCCTAGTCAGAATGCTCCACTCTTCTGTCCTGAGGGATTATCATTGGCATCACTCTCTGTCACCTCACAAACTGATCAGGTCCAAAGATCCAACCACTGTTCCTGGCACACAGGATCACAGATATCAGGGACCCATGAGATCTCAATATTTATTGTTTTGTTCCCCCATGTTTCCATGGAAACACATGCACCTATTTGCAACACACCAATGTTAAAATAAATGTGAGCAAAATCCAAGTGTTGGCAAGGACACAGGGCACTGAGAATTATTAGCATGCTCTCTGTGGGATGGAAAATCATGCAACTGCTTTTTAAAAAGTTTGACATGCTCTAAACATTTGCACATCCTATGTCCCAGTAATTCGTCCCCTAGGTGTGCATAGGAGAGACGATAATGTATTTTTTATTTTGTTTATTGATGTTATAAACATCATCTTTCCCTTCATTTACCTCACTTCAAGTTCTCCTATATACCCCTCCTTGCTCTCATTCAAATTCATGGCCTCTTTTTCACTGTTGTTTCATAATGTGTACATTTGTATATATTCTAATTACATAAATGCAACCTTCTCAGTCTATATAATGTTACCTATACATATGTTTTTAGTGTCCACTATTTATTCGTGGATAACCAATGAGTGTGCTCTTCCCTGGAGAAGACTATTTCTCCCATGCTTGCCATTGCTTAGTTGCCTGTAGTTCTTCATCTAGGTGTGTGGCTTCCTGGACTTTCCCCATCTATGTTAGCATGTCTACTGTTGTTGTCCTTGTTTAGTTCATGTTTAAGCAGTCATGTTGGTGAGACACTCCGAGTGTAGTTTCTGACATTTGTAGGAGACACAAACTCACACCAAACTCCCTGATCCTCTGGTTATTAAAAATCTTTACTCTTCCCCGACCCCCTCTCTGCATGGACCCTTGAGCCTTAGGTGTGAGAGTTATATTATAGATGTATCAGTTGGGACTAGGCTCCACAATTCTGCATCTTGATAGTTTTCTATAATAGTCTCCAACTGTTACAAAGAAAAGTTTCCTTGTTGAGGGGTGAATACTGCATTTTCCTGAAAGTATAAGGGCAAACATTTAGAATGCAGATATGGATTCTGTTGGTTTCATAAAATGGTGGTTGTAGGTTCTCTTCCATGATGCATGACTCCTCCATGCCTGGGTAGTTGACTAGGTTTCCAGTACCAAACACGGTTTCCCCCCTGTTAGTCAAGTCTTAAATCCAACTAGAGAGATATTAATTACCACCAAGGTATGCATGCCACCATTGCACCCTTTCATGGTGCCATGCTTATCATTGTGTGATCAATAGCTGGATAGGATTATTGGTTGTTTCCCTCCTTTTGAAGCTTGCCTTCTGTACCATGAGAGCTAGTCCTGAGGAAGGAAGCTTTCAAATCACTTCCAGCTCAGGGAACTCTGGGCCCAGTATCTGAAGGGTATAGTATTTTCAGCTGGAGGGACTTACTTTCTACCTCTGGGGGGAAATCAAGGGCAATAGCAATGGCCAGGAATATTTCAGGAGTCTCTTGGGAAACCCTGACCAACAATTCAAAAGAAGCATTCTCGTGTCTGGTGTTGGTGATTTTGTTAGATAGTCTTTGGCTCTTGGAGAGAGCATTGTCGACCCAGATAGACAGACAGATAGACAGACAGATAGATCTATGCTTATTGTGGGTTTTTAATGATTTCTCATGACTTTCTCAACATCCTTTTTTTTAAGAAATGACTTCCATTGTGTTTTCTACCAACATATGTCCAGCACTGCATCCCACATGGGACATCAAAGGGCCAACTCCAGCTCCTATTTACAAAATATAGAGCTAAGACAGGAGATGGGGTGTTCCAGATCTATGGCTCATTTTCCCTATTAACTACCAGTCAAGGAAGTACTTGTTAAAATACAGCATATACCTGAAGTTCAAGTCTGCTTTTTGTTGCTGCTATAAATGTTATAACCAAAAGTAATTTGGTGAGGAAAAGGTTTATTTTGTCTTGTAGGTTGTGGTCTGTCACCAAAAGAAGCCAAGCAGAAACTCAAGATAGGCACTTAAAGCAGAAAGCACGGGGAAACGCTGATTACCAGCTTGCTTCCACTGTGTTACCCATCTAGCTTTCCTACACAGCCCAAGACCAATGGCATAGGGATGGCACAATCTGCAGTGCAATGGGCCCTCCCACATCAATTAGCAAGTAAGAAAATGCCTCACAGATATGGTCTCAGGCCAATATGATCTAGGCAACTTCTTAGTTGAGGGTCCATCCTCCCAGGTAACTCCAGGTTTATGTCAAGTTGGCAGCTGAAGCTAACAATTAATGAAAAGGTTAGCATTAATCTAGAACGTAATGCTGAGGAGTTAGAGAAGATGATGGCAGCTCAAGATGGCTTTTGAAAACTACAGAGTGCCTTTGTGCCATCATGATTATTTGCCTATTGCAATTGCCTCCGAATGAAAATATTGACCATTACCAAAAGACATATTTCCCATGTTCTCATGACAAGGTCACGTTAGAAATCACCTAAAGTATACAGAAGAGAGACAACTTCTAGACATGTCAACTGGCTGGAATTCCACAGCTATCTGACACTATATATGGCCACAAGAGTTATAGTGATACCTTAGGAACACTTGTATCAAGAACAGATGTGAGCCCTCTTTATCCTGCTTTAAGACTTGCCTGGGGGAAAAAAGAATATATATATATTATATATATATATATATATATATATATATGAGAGGAGCCCTCTCCCAGAGGACCTCAGCTGAAGCTAAGATGAGCACACTGTTCCAGCCAGCACTGAGGCCCAGTGACTACGTGTTTACCCTTGCTGGCTAGCCAGGATAATTAACTTTCTGCTACCCACACAACCTGTTAATCAGTCCCACAAAAATGAGTCAAGAAAGGACAATAAAGCTCAGTGTTTGACAAGATGTCCACTGGCTCATTCCATCCATCAAAGGAAGAGGATCCTTGCAGGTAAGAGGTAGACAGAAAACAAAAAGTATACATGCACAAGACCCAGAGGAAATGACTCATTGTTGTGTGTGTACCGGGTTCCTGTGCATCTCTGCAAAAGAGCCAAGCAGATTAGCCATCTAATTAGGCACAGTTGGGGTGTCATTTGCCTTATCCGAACAGTCCTTAAGGTTTAATCAGATACATGGCCACTCACTGGGGTTTCCATGATGGTAGATAGGAGCCCGTGGCCCTGTGCCCGCAGATCCCCAGGAGCACCATGACCCCACCTAACAGGCCACGCCATTCTGGGGCTATGCATCATTCCTGCCGGGAAGGAGGCTCTCACCTCCCCCATGCTTCCTGGAGGCTCATTTAGGCCTTGGCAGGATGGCGAGGACAGAGCAGCTGTTCCCTCTGACTCTTTCCCATCATTTGACTGGTGTTTAATCCACAACTACACTTCCAAAATTGAAAACAGAACCAGGTTAGACTCCCAACCAGGGCGGAGCAAGTGCAGGGCTGGCTGGGTGAACAGAAGCCAGTGCCAGAATGAAGATGGATCACCATGAATGCCTGGCTCCTGGTGAGCCAGACACAGGGTTGGAGGCTGCTGCTTTGTGGGTGCAAGCCAGGCCACCAGCTATCCCAGTTCTCCTGGGCAGGAACACATCATCCTCACACACTGAGACACCCCATGACCCTCCAGCAAGTATCAGGATCCTCACTCCATCTTGAACAGACCATCTGGGAGGTTTCCCTAATGCCCCTCGGGACACTGAAATAAGAGACGGCCCCCATTAGCATGTTGCAGTGTGCACTGTGTGATCATTTCAACATGTTCATCACATTATTTCTCATGTTTCTCCCAGTATATTCTCTCTCTCTCCCTCACACACACAATTATATTAAATATAGAGAAAATATAGAAATTTAATATTACAACAATTTTTTTAAATTTATTTTTCTTTATGTGTATGTGTGTGTCTTCATGTGCCCATGTTCACATGTGTATTGGACACCAAAATGGGGCATCAGATCTCCTGGAGATGAAATTATAAGCTGTTAGGTTTGGCCATATGGATACTGAAAACTAAGTTTGGGTTCTCTTCAAGAGCAGCAAGCACTCTTACCCACTGAGCCATCTCATCAGCACCAGTAGTAACCATTTTTGAGTATACAGTTTGGTGGCATGCCCCAGTCCTTCTTACTGCACTATTATCACCACCATCCTCTCTGGAACCCTCTTATCTTCCTAAGCTGAAACTGTCCCTAATAAGCCCTGTTTATTTCTTCCCTTCTCCTCTCCTATCCCTCGCAGCTGTGACCCCAATTTCTGTCCCTATAAACTGGACTTCTCTAGTGACCCATCTGTGTGCAGTCAGACAGTTCTGTGACTGTGTACTTCACTTGGAATAATGCCCCCAAGGCTCATTCATGCTGGATTAGCATGTGTCCAAACTTGCTTCCTTTTGGACTGTGAGGTTCTTAATCCCCAAACGATACGCCTGTAATATAAGGCTCAAGAAAAAGCATGCAAGAGGGGGAAGAGAGATTGTAAGAGGCACAGGTCCAGAACTCCTGTTGCTAGATACTGCCTCCCTAAACAAGACAGGGAAAATATCCATGGAATCTCAATGTTATAGTTGCCTAATGACACCACTAGTTGACATGCCAATATGGACAGGGGAAATTCCATATGATCCTACACCTGGAGAAAGAGCCACAGGTTCTCAATACCTGCTGAGTTGGCTAGATGCATAAAAATATATTTGAGAGTGAAAGTGTAAATTCCAAGGTAAAACTCACAGTTTCAGAATAGCTATTCTAACTATACATACAGATCATTGAGATATATAGGCATTGGACCTGCAGAATTTTGCTGCATTTTTTTTAAACCTGTAAGTACTTTAAAACAAAGTTTTAGTAATTTTTAATAGCTTCTGAGAATTAGCTTCAGGGATGAACTCCCACATAGGTTATTCAATCCCAAATGCTCAAGCCCTGTACATATGTCAGTCAAGCAATACTAAGTGGACTCAGTTAGTTTGTATATACATGTGTCATACATATGTATATAAATAAACATACATGTATGCATACACATGTTACAATAATAATTAAAGAAGGGGTCATGAATTTGTGTGGGAGGGAAATGTTTGGAAGGGGAAGGAGAGAGGACTGATGTAGATACAATGCTCTTGTATGAAAGTCTCAAGAAAACTATAAATCTTTTGTTATTTATGATTAAATTAAGAAACTCTTTTCTATTTTTGGGTTGTATGGTACTGTGTGGGTACCTGTCAATCTGCCTCTCCAGTGCTCACTCAGTGGGTCTGTATGCTGGGTGGGTGTGTACATGGTTTCCACCTTTTAGCTGTACAGAATGATGGGAGGTGAACATGAGTGACACTCCTATCCGATCCCTAACTTCCTTCTTTGTAAAAACCCAGAAGAGGAATTCCTGAATCATATGGGAATTCTACATTTTGGGGAGGGGGTGTTGAGAAACTACTGTGATATTTTCTATTGTGGCTACACCATTTTGCATTTCTAGTAGTAAAGTACAGGGGCCTCAGTTTGTCCACATTTGTTTTAGTTAGGGTTTCTATTGCTGTGAAGAGACACTATGACCATGGCAATTCTTTTATTATTACTATTATTATTATTAACAAAATTCTTATTGACTCTTGGGAATTTCATATTGTGTACCCCAATCCTATTCATTTCCCAGTCCTTCCAATTCTAAACTCCATCCCTGAAGCCCCCCACAAGATAAAATAAAAATAAAATTTAAATAATTTTTAAAAAAACAAAAACACTTCAGTCCTTTATCCTTCCCTCTCTCCATCACATATTCACCTGCGGTAGTGACCTTGGGAACTACAGTGTGTCATGCAAAACACTCTTTTCCTCAAACAGCTTTACTTGCAAATATTTATTATAGTAAGTTGTTGGTCTGGTTCAAGACCTCTGTCTGCTGGTACACCATCGTCACTGGACCCTCACTGAAACTTCTCTCAGATATCCTGCTATTGCCCTGAGTCATGGCAACTCTTATAAAGTAAACTGTTTAGTTGGGGCTGAATTACAGTTCTGAGGTTTAGTCCATTGTCATCATGAAAGGATGCATGGCAAAGTGCAGGCAGACATGGCACTGGAGAAGGAGCTGAGAGTTCTACATCCAAATCAGCAGGCAGCAGAAAGAAGAATGAGACACTGGGCCTGGCTTGAGCCTCTGAAACCTCAAAGCCCACCTCCAGTGACACGCTTCCTCTAGCAAGGCCACGCCTCCTAATAATGCTACTCCCTATGGGCCTATGGGGGACATTTTTATTCAAACCACCACCAACACCCTTACCAAAACTTGCTGTTTTTATAAAATCAGTACTATCCTAGTAGCCATGTAGAGGTATCTAATTGTAATCAGACTTCTCTTTAAGGATATACTTGCATATTGCAATGTTTCTTGTGAGTATGTTCTGTTGTCTAATAGCAGTATGGACCACACAACACCCTCAGTAGCAGCTTCCACACTACCATGCTCAACTTTCAGACCTGCACTAGAGTATGCATTTTGTGTGCCGCACTGTCCAAAGAGCAAGGCAATGTTTGGGGACAAGTGTAGCCCTTAACAGTGAAAGAATTAGGGAGCATGCAAGAATAAAATGGTCTCAAATAAAGCATTGGAAGATAAGAACTAGAAGCCAGGGCCCCTGGAAGGATCTAGTCCTTTGAATCTTTGAAGGTCTCCCTGGGTGAACTCAGAGAGGGTCCTCCTCATTAATTAGCAGCCCATACATATGGAACGGGGAGTGGCTCAGTAACCCAGCCAAGACTGCTATCTCAGCAGGCTATCTGAACAGCAGCCAGCTCCACACAGCAGCACACTGAGAGCAGGTCAGGGATCATCTTTTGCTGAGTAAGAACCCAAGAAGACATCCTGTTTAATGAGATGCCACCACGTGACAGATGCTGTGTGATTAAACCAGAAGATGCCCAAACACTATAATTAAAAGATGGGAGGGACAGGGGGAAGTTACCCACTATCCAAATAACAAGAGCATGGTTAGGAGTGCTGAAGGGCCACAGAGAGTACTTGTATCCACCAGTTTCTCCACCTTAGTCTTTTCCTCGGGTTGGCCTGGAATACTACCTTATCTATGCATTTTGCACCCTGCTTACTCTTCTGCCAGCTACCCCTTCCTTCCATGTATTTTTTGTGTTGGGATTATTCTAGGCACTCCACACCTTGTTCTGGTCCTTTCATTTAAATGTGTGTGGCAGTAGCCACATGCCCCACAAATGAAAGGCCAATGGTACCTGCTCTGACACACTGTTCTATCCTGACCAACACAGCCTCCATCTTGTACTGGCCAGGATGAGGCCTTTCTCTATCCACAGCATTCCATCTGGTTCCCTTCCCACAATGCCAGTGATGGCTGTCATTTATCTAAATGTCAGTGGCTATTCCTTTTTCAGGCACATTCTAAGTGCCACAATCAACAGTCTCCACTTCTCACCCTTTCACTATCAGCTGGAGGATTGTACTTTTGTCTTCTACCCTTTAGGACTCTAGACATGTGACCAGGGAAGTTACACAGGTCAACATCCAAGAAAGCCTCAAGCTCTGTTTATGCTTTTCTGTCACCATCTGGAAGTTCTAGATGACTTTTTTAATGAGAGACAGTGTTAAGTTGCTTTTGCCTAGCATTTTGACACAGTAACAAGAACAATAACAGCACCCTGGCAATAGGCTAAACAATAGAGTCCTTATCACTACAATGTTCACCTGTCATTGCAGAGGAGTCTTTTTTTTTTGGGGGGGGGTTTCGAGACAGGGTTTCTCTGTGTAGCTTTGGAGTCTATCCTGACACTTGCTCTGGAGACCAGTCTGGCCTCAAACTCACAGAGATCCACCTGCCTCTGCCTCTGCCTCCCAAGTGCTGGGATTAAAGGCGTGCACCACCAACGCCCAGCTGCAGAGGAATCTTGGCAGTCTTGGGAATCCTGAATATTTGGGACCAAACCCAAGTGCTGGATTACAGTGGCAAAAACTCCCAGTGCCTCCAGCCTTTCCTAGTTCTTTGCCCATAGTGCTAATCTCTCTAGGCTGAATTCTTTGCAATGAATTTGGCGAGAAGACAAAACCTGATGGAATGACACCAAGCTACAAAACCTTCATTAGGAACCCAGCAAAGACCACTTCTAGCTCTTGGGGCAGAGCATTGATCTGCTTCCTGTATAGACATTTTAATCAACTAAATAAGATATTTGTTCACCCACTAAATAAGACATTCGCTCACCCTTGTTTATAGATTTGGCCTGAGAAAATAAGAGTTCAATAGAGCCATCAGGGACAACATAAATCAACAGATACTCCAGAAAACACAAACAACTTGAGGAAGGCCGATACAGCTTTTCTCCATCATTTACGGCAGGCATGCTTCTTTGAAATATATTTCTAGAAGATTCTACTCTACTATCCTTCATAACCATTCATTCATTAACATAGTTTTGCTTTAATAGACACAGTAATTATACATGTTTGTGAGCTCAATGTGACATTTCAGAAAATGCACATAATGTATAATGACCACATGGGGTGCCCATTTATCTTACTTAGGGGTTCAGAATATTCAAAATCTTTACTTCTTGCTACTTTTCAATATTCAATTATTACCAGCCATGGTGATTACAGTATGCTTAAGGATATTAGAGGTGACTCTGCCCACCTAGCAGCATGCTTGCACCCATCAACCACTCTCTTCCTACACCATTATCCATGCCCTTCCCTGGCTCTGGTAAACACTATTCTACCCTCACTTGCTCACTTGCTTTGATGTCAACTTTCAGTTCAGTTTCCATATCTAAATGAGAACATGAAGGTGTGTCTTTCTGTGCCTGACTTGTTTCATGAACCTGATGTACCCCAGTTGTAAAAAATGAATTTCTTTCTTTTATGCCTAATAGTCCACTGTATAGAGAGGCATAATTTATCCATTCATCCATCAATGAACACCTAGATTGATTCATATCTTGGCTGTCACGAAGTGCCCCACAAACATACAGGTACGGATGTCCCTTCCGCACACTTCAATTTATTGTTATGTACCTGTGGTGGCTCGTTTAAGTTCTCAAATTGACACAACCTAGAATCACCCAAGAATAGTCTCAGTGAAGGACTGTTTAGACCAGGTTGGCCTGTGAACACATCCGTGGCAGGTTGTCTTGATTGTCTTAATGTGGCTGGAGAGTGGCTGGCACAATTCTCCCTGAAGTGCACAAGAGTGGCGAGAGCTAGCTGAGCACTGAGCCCTCACATGCATTCACTTCTCGCTGCTCCTGACTGTGCATCTGCTGTTATCAGCTACTTCAAGTCCCTTCCTTAACTTCCCCACATGATGGACTGTATCCTGGAATTGTAAGGCAAATAAATTCTTTCATCTCCAAGCTGCTTTTTGTCCAGGTGCTTTATCACAGCAACAGAGATGAAGCCAGGACACTACCCAGCAGTGGTACTAACAGGTTTAGTTTTCCGAGGAACTTCTGAATGGATGGACAACTTTTCTTGTGGACTCTGCTCTGGTCCTGAGAGTGGGGCATAAAATCACACGTGGCTGACCATTTTCTAGAAACCAGCATGAGCCATGTAAATAAACATCCCGTTAAAACAAAATTCACTGAAATAATGCCCCCCATGTGGGCTTCCCCACTCACCCCCTTCACTGTTAGTTCTCTGTCACTATATATATGGCAGTTTGAATGAGACTGTTCCCCCATAGGTTCGTGTATTTGAATACTTGATCCCCAGTTGATGGTATCCTTTGGGAGATCTAGGAGATACAGTCTTGCTGGAAGAAATACATCACAATACATCAAGAGAGCAGGCTTTAAGGTTTTAAATGTCTTACACCATTCCTAGTGTTTGTTTGGTCTTCTCTCTCTCCTCTCTCTCTCTCCCAGCTTTGTACTTGTGGTTGAAGATGAGAGATCTCAGCTTGTACTCTTGCCTCCATGCCTGCTGCTTGCTGTTATACCTCGATTCTACTGTCATGGACTTTTATCCCTTTGCAACCATAGGCCAAAATAAACTCTTCCTTTCTAGGTTACCTTGTTCATGATACTTCAACATAGTAACAGGAAAGTGACTGATACACCATACTTTATACATTCTCTCAGGTACCTGGTGATAAATGTTCTATTGATGTTGCTCAATCAGGGTTTCCACAGGAGCCAATGAGTGCTATGGGGCAGAGCCCATGCTGCCTTGGTAAATTATACGATCCCAGCTCCCATTCAGCACCTCACATAAACCTCAAGAATATGTACCTTGGGAAAATACAAGCATTTACTACCGGAAGGAGAAGGGGTTGGTGGAAACACTTTTTAATAAAGTTCATCAAAATTAAAGAAGACAGATGACTCTCACTGAGGGCTAAGAAGCAGCATGGAGAAATGAATGAGATCCACCATGGCAAGTTCCTAGACCTGGAAAATTCATAGCCAAATGACCCTTCCTTGTCTGTCTGCCAAAATGTGCCTTGTTCCACATCTGCAAAGTATGGCCCAGCTGTGAAGAACAGGCCTCTCCATCATCTGATTTCACCTTGAGGTGAGATAATGGTCTAAATATGAACCAAGCTGATGGGTATAGCCAGGATGCCCAGATAAGATCAGGATGCAGAGTAATCAGGGTGCATGAAAATGGTCATGGATAACATGGAGGCAACAAGCCTATATACAGGTAGATGCCCAAGCTACATGGATATAACCAAGCTGCATAGAGGTGACCAGGCTGCCTTGGGTTTCAAGGAGGTAAAACAAAATGCATGGAGTATCCATATTTCCACAGCAGCATTTTCTTTTTCCATATTAGCCCACTCCATGTTGCATGGCCACTACTTTTTCAAATAAAGAGCTATGTTACAACTTATATCACAAAAGGGCTCCAAGCAGTGCTTATTCTCAGACTTACTACACACACACACACACACACACACACACACACACACACACACACACACGAGCGCACATGCGCACACACGTGCATTCAAAATATTAACATGGACCAGACGCTCTTGTGCCCTTCATCACCATCCTCATCTCCCTGAAGGCATAGATTGTGCTCACATGGACCAGATCCACTTACATCCTTCATGTCCATCCTCATCCTCCTGCTCTGCCTGAACCTGGTAAAAGACAGAAAAACTGGCATCAAATCTATTTGAAGGATATTTAGTTTTTAAAAAACTTTATTTTGGGAAAATACAACATTGGAAATAAACTTCCATTATATAATTTCACTATTATCTCAGTCAATTTAATTTTCTATCAGTCACATTCAGTAAGTAAATTTGTCAAAAACACTGAAATTCAAAACAAAAACAAAAACCTTCTTCCTAAGAGGTAATAGTGATGGTTTTTTCCTATTAATGCCAGACACCCAGGAATGCCAGCTTCCCATCTAGGAAAGCAGGAATAGCCAAAGTTAGACTTTCTTAGCTCCCTACCAACATCCTAAACTTTTGACAAAAGCTGGAGAGCAAGAGAGCTCTCTGACCACATCCACACAGCCCCTGCAGTCGTTTAGCCCAGCCCTTGAGCTCTTGCTTCATAGTCCCCGAAGGAGTGTATAAGAAGGAGACAGAGCCCACACCTTGAGGCCCAGGACCAGTGTTCCCACTGTCAGCCCAGCATCTTTACCTCATGGTTGCTCCTTCAGTGGGTTCCAAGCAGGTATATCCCAAGTGTGTAAAGAATGCTTAGTTTCCTTTTCAGCCATCAGTTCTGAGGCAAAAGTGGGCACATTTCCAGGCTCTCGTTCTTTAGAAGATTTGGAAGAAAGGGATGAGGTGTTCAAGAGCTTTTCAAAATTAAGTCTTCTCATCTTCCTTCCATCATCCTTACCTGGGGTTTCCTGTCACTGCTGATCCATGGGAAACAGGGAAATGGCTGGAGCAGATGAAATACCCCAAACACTCATTCATTATTCTGAAAAAAGTGATGGAGCAGTGATGGTAGAGGACTCTGTCATCTTCCCGTGGCCATTTGTAGGAATCTATTTTCTTTTTAATTCTCTGCATCGAATGAGTTGGATATGTGGAATATTCAAGCAGAGGGAATGGAATACTGATCATAAGGAAGGTCCAGGTTGATGGGGATGTTAACATCCCTGCGGATTGCTGCGCCTACATCCTTCCTCCTGTCAGACTCCACTCTTTCCCTACCCCATGCACCTGCTGCCCTGAACCTAGCTGTCTGGTGTACAGCTCCTCATTTGTTACAATATAAAAGTCCCCTTAATATTTTCTACCATTTCGCATTGCCAGTGCGATAATGACACCCTCAGGAACAACTCTTCCACCCATGGATATTTTTAACACTGCTGTCATCTTCTGCAATTTTGTGAAGGTTAAAATGAGCTTTTGTGGTGCTGGGGAGAAGTGACAGACTGCTGATTTCTGAGTCCAGATGCTTCGGCCCCATCTGCCTGTCCATTTACAATAGTATCACTTGGCCTATGCCACTGGCCAGGCCCTGGCAAGCTCCCACATAGACCTGGCCATCACATGCCACCAAGGCCAGCACTATCCACTCTCAGTGATTAGAAGGTCCTACCTCACAGATTTCAACCATTCTGCTTTCCTCCTAGGAAGCCCCATAGGGCATTCCCTACACACCCCATCCTGGGAACAAGGTCAGTAAAACAAGATCTACCAGCTGCCTCTTGTTTTGTGTTTTATTTCCTTTCCTGGGCCTTTGTTTCACTTTCCTTATATTCCGTTTCAAACCTGTCCTGCTTAAGGTGGCAGAGATGCTGGGCTCTCCTGGGAGTGAATGCTAAGTGACTCTGTGACCACTGCCACAGACTGTGAGGATCTTGTCAGTGAGTTTGTCGGGAGCATTTTAAGTGAGTTGCAAGTGATGGGCCCTGACATGCGTCACGGCAGGAGTAGTGCCCACTTACCTCCTGCCCCATAATTGTCCTTAAGTGCTGCCTTTTGGGCCATGGGGTCAATGGCCTTGATGTCATCAGTGCTCTTCTCCACACGGTTACCTCTCCTTCCTCCATTTCTCATTCTGCCTGAGAATTTCAACAGGGCTAAGTGTCCCCCTCGGATTCCCAGATCGATCTTTCCACATCAGAGGTTGGATCTCACCAGACCTTTTCTGTCCTTGCCCTGGTGGGCAGGTGCCTCCCATCCTGTCATTTGTTACAGGGAAATGTGTTCTGAGATTTACTGCTTGTGTGGCCCTGAGTGAGAGAGGGTGGCTCGAGGACAGCCTCCACTGGGATTTTAAAAAAAGAATAGTATGAAGAATCCAAAGCTAGACCCAAAGTTAGTGCTTCCACCAGCTTTTATTGCTGCTGTTATTTGTGTGCCTGTGTATATGTGCATGTGTGTACATGTGCGCACATGTGTGTAGGCCAGAGGTCAACGTCAACATGCTCAATAAAACCTCAGGATCTTCCTGTCTATGCCTCCCCAGCTCTGGGGTCGCATGGGTGTGCCCATCATTTGAGCTGGGTGCTAGGGATTGAACTTAGCACCTTGTGCTACCCAGAAAGCATCTTACCAACTTATCCATCTTCCCAGCCCCTGCAGTCCTAATAACAATGAATGAATGAGTGAAATTTTTGCTGTTATTTTTGTTTTGATTCTTCTTCTTCTTCTTCTTCTTCTTCTTCTTCTTCTTCTTCTTCTTCTTCTTCTTCTTCTTCTTCTTCTTCTCCCCCCTTCCTCCTCCTTCATCTTTTTTAACCAATAAATGTGCTTTTTTCCATAGATGTGCTGTGCTGTTAGGTGCCAGGGAATAGCACAGAAGACTCAGTAGCAGGAGGAATGAAATTATTTTTAAGTGCTTGCCTGTGATGATTCACATCTGTCACTGCAGCTCTTGGGGGGCTGAGGACAGCAGTAAGTTCACAGGCTAGACTAAACCATGAATAGAGGAAGCACAAAATATCAACAAAAAGGAAAGAGAGCAGCAGGATTAGCCCAATGGCTTTGGAAAAGCTTGGTTCTCACCCTAGTCCCCAACTCTACTATAGCCCTCCAATAACTTCCTGAACTTTCTCTACCAGTTGGGGAAAGCACAGGGACCTGTGAATGGAGTCATCCATAAAGCATGCAAGTTCACAAGTCCATAAATAAACCAAGTCAAAATAAACCTGCTGCATATCCACTTCTCTATCCCTCTTCTAAGGTTGGCTTCCTCATCCATCTCCTGAGGAGGAAGGGAAGGTGGAAAGTATGCACAGGAAACATACCCCGTGATTTCAAGAATAAATATGGAAATGTGGGGACCATATGCACCCTACCACATGTCCTCTTCTTTGATAAGTTAATATGTTCTCATAGCACAAGCCCTAGGCGAGCTGACATTTGAATCATTTATAGCCTGGCAGGAGATGGCAGCAGTCTTATTTTTTCTGGAAAAAATCTTTATAAGCCATGAGAGTAGCACTGAATGTACTTGGGAGTGTTTGGCCATAAACCATGTGTTTAGGAGCTGGGCCATTTTTGATTAGAAGTTTTCTACTGTTCCACAGAGTTCCCAAAGCTGAGTGCCCACTGTGCACCAAGGAGCACCACGATGGCCTCCCTGCACATGGCACCAAGCAGACTTCAGTGCAGCACAGTAGTGACAAGCCTTGATGGTACACACATTGCACAAGAGCCATGTCTTCTATCAGGCCAGTACAGTCTAGGCAGGATAGGGAAGACTTTGAGGCAGCTGAGACGGGTCATCTTCAAGTCTCTATAGCTTGTAGTCTGAAGCAAATGTTCCCTACATGTATTGCCTGTAAGGTTTCTGAGATCACTTCTGTTCTCCAGACCAGTGTAAGAGATTGAGAAGTACAGGGGCTCTGAATTTGAGATGCAGCCAGTCCCAGTTCCTTGTACTCCTGTCTCCAGCCTACCTAATGAATCCAAAGCCAGCCTAGGTCATGTAAGATCTTGTTGCAAAAACAAACAAACAAAAATGAATAAATGATGTGCTGTGTTTGGTCAATCTTGGTCATATGTCAAGGAAAACATGACATGTTGGTTACTGACAGATTCATCATTAGCGGGTACCACACCTAAAAATCTAACCCATTAGAGACTCAGGTGTCCATGATCTTGAGATGCTGGAGTAGATGGAGTGTGACTCCTGACACTATTCAAGGAGAGACATAGGAGCAGATCTACGTATCCCAGACCAACCTCACTCTCAGATACTAAGGATTCCTGGAGTAAAGAGCACAGGGAGGTAGGCAGAGGGAAAGTTCCATGCTTTACCCTTTTCAAATTATTTTCATTTGTGAGTGTTTGTATGTGCTTGTGTGATGACGTGGTTTCATGCAGTAAAGTACCTCCAGGTTATTTTTTCTTAATTAATAAAAAAAGCATGCAAGGAAATGCCTTGCTGCACTAACAGAGCCTGCTCCTGTGTGATGGGATCATGCTAACTCTATCTGTCTGTCTATCTATCTATCTATCTATCTATCTATCTATCTATCTATCTCTCATCTCTGCTTTATTCTACACAAGCTCTCACATTTCTCCTGCATTTAAAATTCCTCCCTGAACCACACAACTTCCTTAACTAGGAAAACAGGAAGCTTTAACCAGCAGCACATGGGCTTCCTTTCCACTAGACTTCCCCATTCACCCTGTAGGTTCCACCTTCACTCCCAGCAGGAACCTGGCACAGAGACTAGGACAGGAAGAAAGCAGAATCAGCTTTTAGAGACCCCCATGGACTGGCTGAAGGAGAAACAAATGATCACAGTAAGATGTTAATTCATAAATAAATCATCACTCTATGAGAGACTAAGCTCAGGAATATAAAGCTGTGTGGAAGATTCCTTTTCGAAGCCACCCTGGTCTGGAGTGGGGACATCTGCTACTCCCCCCAGGCTCCTCCTTCCCTTGTCCCCTCCCCCTCACCTGGTCAGGCATCTCTAGGTTCTCAGTGCCAAGAGAGGTAGCAACCTCCTATGTCTGCTCCACATGGAGATGGTGCCCTGATTGGTAATAAATTAGAGGTAAGTGTGTGCCTTGTAATTCCAATTCATTTCAAGAAAAATGAACAAAAGGCAGGAGAAAGAGATTTGGGAGAGAGAGAGAGAGAGAGAGAGAGAGAGAGAGAGAGAGAGTGCATGTATGTGCTTTTGAGCACTCGAATGTGTAGATATGTGTTGGGTGGTGCACATGTGTATTTGGGTTTGCATATGAAGGCCAGGGGGGGATCTATCTTAGGTGCCTTCCTCAAACACTACTAGCCTTATTATTTGAGACAGGATCTCTCATCTTTACCTGAACCTGGCTGATTCAGCTAGACAGCCCTATCAGGGAGCCCAGTGATTTTATACTTCTGCCTTCCTAGTGCTGGGAATACGAGAAAGCCCTGTCTCACCAGACTTTTTAAATTGTGTTCTAGAGCTCAAACAGGAGTCCTCACACTTGCATAGCAAGCATCTGACTGCCTCTCCTCCACCCACATTTGATTTGGAGATTTGGGGGTGGGGTCATTATTGCTATTATTTGTTTTGTTTTATAGTTCTGGACGTTGAACCTATGATCTTGGATATGCAAGGAAGAGAGGCCAGCACTCCACCACTGAGCAATATTCCCAGCCCAGAAGTTCCTTCTTATACAAAGTGGTCAGGAAGTTCTTTCTCAATGGTATTGGAGGAGACCTGTGAGACTGTGTGAAAAGTGATATGACCAGCCATGTGACTGTCAGAGGGGAGCAGGAATGCACAGTCCTGAAAAGCACAGTGCTGGTCTGCAGAGGGTAAAGAGTGTAGGCAAATCAAGGAGCAATGTTCCAAGAACCAGAGAGCTCAGAGTGCTACAAAGGCCAGTGAGTGTTATTGTGTCTTCTGATGGAAAGGGTTTGCGAAATGGCAAGTTGAAGGGTTTCAAATGTCTTCATGCCAGTGTTAAAGAGGCTCTCTTAGTTAGGTTTCAATTGCTGTGACAGAACACTGTCTTAGGGTACTATTGCTATGATAGAACACTGTCTTAGTTAGGCTTTTATTGCTGTAACAGAACACTGTCTTCGGTTTCTGATGCTGTGATAGAACACTGTGTTAGGCTTCTATTGCTGTAACAGAACACTGTCTTAGGATCTATTGCTGTGATAGAACACTTTCTTAGGTTCTGTTGCTGTGATAGATAGAACACTGTCTGGTTTCTGTTAGTTTTCTATTGCTGTGATAGAACACTGTCTTTAGTTTCTGTTGCTGTGATAGAACACTGTCTTAGTTAGGGTTCTATTGCTGTGGTAGAACACTGTCTTAGTTAGGGTTTCTATTGCTGTGAAGAGACACCATGACCACTGTAACTCTTATAAGGGAAAACATTTAATTGGGGCTGGCTTACAGTTCAGATGTTTAGTCCATTATCATCATGGTGGGTGGCAGGCAGGAAGACATGGTGCTAGAGAAGTAGCTGAGAGTTCTGCATTTTGATCCACAGGCAGCAGCAGGATTCTGTGTCCCACACTATATGTAGTTTGAAGATAGGACTTCAAAGCCTACCCACAACAGTGACACACTTCCTTCACAAGGCCATTCCTACTCTAATAAAGTCATGCCTCCTAATAGTGCCACTCCCTTTGGGGGCCATTTTCTTTCAATCCACCACAAGCATCCTGACCAAAAGCAACTTAGAGAGGAAAGGGTTTATTTCAGCTTACAACTCTGTTATCAAACTCCATTACTGAGGGACGTCAGGGCAAAAACTTAGGTTAGGAACCTGGAGGCGGGAGCTGATACAGAGACCATGGAGGAGTACTTCTTACTGCCTGGCTCCACTAGCTTGCTCAGCCTCCCCAAGACCCAGGGGTGGCACCACCCATGGGTTTCTGGGCCCTTCCATATTAATCACTAATCAAGAAAATGCCCTATAGGCAATCTAATGGAGGCAAACTGTGACCCTTTCTGCCACAAACTCCAGCCTGTGTCACATTGACAAATTCTAATCAGGACAGAGGGACAATACTATTCTAAGCATATATTCCTCACGAGGCTCCTTGGTTCAAGGAATCTCTCATTTTGTGATTGTGTACATAGTAATTTGAGGATGTGCCCTTAATCATGAACTAGAGGAAATTTACCACTACCTCTTTTAACAACAAACAAAGTGGTTAGCAACCAGGTATGCCTCCATGTGATTACATACAGAAATGCTTTTTAATTGGTTTCCTTAGTTTAACACTTGTTCTCAGCAATGGATTAGAAACCCCTACAAATAAAGTGAAATAGTATGTGTGTCTTGGTATTATCAGTTAAGGCAACCTCTTTTTAAATTTTTCTTAAAAGCAAGAATGTATACATAATGACCACCCTAGTCTTCATAGCTTCCTGCCTGGGGTCACTAGACCTCCAAAACTATTCTAGCATGACTCAGAAAAATTAAAAATTAAGATTATGGAAATTCTGCATCCAACATGACACAGCATCACTTACAAATTACACAGAGTTCAAATTTTCAAAAGGTGGTAGGGAAGCACACATTGTTCTTTCACTATAAATATGATTACTTTTATAATTAGTGATGAAAATACCCTGAACAGTAAAGAACACAGAAAAAGCACACAAGCAAGATAGCTAAGTAGTAAAGATACTTGCTCCAAGCCTTAAGCCTGACAACCTTAGCTGAATCCCTGAGGCCCACATGGTGGAAGAAGAAAAAGCAATCTAGAAAGTGCTTTATGACACAATTTGTGATAGACACACATGATAGATAGATAGATAGATAGATAGATAGATAGATAGATAGATAGGAGATAATAGAAGGATGGATGGATGGATGAATGATAGCTAGATAGGTGATAGATACATAATAGATGATAGATGCGTACATACATAGTAGATAGATGGATGATAGATAGATAATTGATTGATAGATGATAAATAGACCATAGATATGTAGATATAGATATATAGATAATAGATAGTTATAGATAGATGATAGACAGAAGATAGATGATAGATAAATAGAAGATAGATAGATACATAGATAGATAGATAGATAGATAGATAGATAGATAGATAGATAGACAGACATAGATTTCTAAATCTTTAGGGAGAAAGGGAAAATGCTCCTTGCCAAAAGTGAAAAGAAAGTAAGACTGTCTTGGCTGCTGAGCTGAATGTATTTCTGTGACTAGTAGTGAACGTGTGCACCACCATGTTTCTTCAGTGTTAGTGAACAATCACCTAAGACAAAGGTGCTCTTGATAGCACTGTGGGGCTCAGTCCACTTAGAACCTAGTGATTCCTCCACCCTCATCCCTCACAGCCACCTTAATTAGATCAAAAGAGAAGAATGAAAACCGCTAGCTGAGTTCCTCTAAATAAGCCAGTAAGCAATTATTACCCCTTTGCTTTCAAAACAGCTGATAATTAAAGCAAATCCAACCTAATGTCTTCAAATAAATTTGAAGTCCACAGAGAACTGTCACGCATGAACAAATACACTTTAAAATTTTTTTCCTAAAAATTATAGCTTATAGTGTCCCTAGACAGAATGAAACAGCCTATCAGAGAAAACAAAGAAACTGTTCTTCAAATTTTTTTCCTTGCTTTGCATAAAAAGCTGAAATAGTCAACCAGCTATTTGAACCCGTCATTTTTAACTCAGAAAATCAGAAATAATGAGCATACCATAAAAAAGCTATATGTTCCTATTGCATACTTCAGGGAAGCGACGAGATTCTATAGCCAGAGAGTATGTGTAACATGAGCAGAGGGCATAAATATTTAATGTGAAAGCAAAGACAGATGAACCACAACTGCCTCTTTCCTCTTATTAATCAGGCCATTTGAAAAGTAAAGTTAAAGGTAAAAAATAATAATATATGCATCATTAGACCTCTTGTGTCCATAGGTACAAAGGAGTTTTTCAAGGACTAGTGAATAAAACTCAAAACATGGTAAAATAATAGGAAATAGAACCAAGGAAGTGTTACCCAAGAAAGAAAGGTGTCCTAGTTTGCTTTCTGTTGCTGGGATAAACACCATAACCAAAAACAAGTTACAGTCCATCATCGAGGGAAACCAAGGCAGGAATTCAACACAGGAGTTTGAAGCAGAAATGAACAGAGGAAGCCTCTTGACCCCTTGCTTCTCTTGGATGTCTTCCTAAGGCACTGTCCCCATTGGACTGGGTTCTCCAATATCAATTAGCAGACAAGAAAATGTCCCACAGACATGCCCACGGGCCAATCTGAGGGAGGCAGTTCTGCAGTTATGGTTCCCTCCTCCAAGTGTGTCAAGTTAATGACAAAGCCTGACCATCACAGAAAGGAAACAATGCACAAGATACATTGAAACAGTGGTTGATACAGCTTCAACCAAGTCTGGTTAAGATTTCTCATGCAGAAAGAACAAGCTAGGCATGGCATCTTATACTTATTATTTTGGCACTAAGAAGGCTGAGACAGGAGGATTACCACAAATTTTTGAGTCCATCCTGGACTACCATAGTGATTTCCAGGACAGTCCACTAAATATAGAGACTCTGTCTCATAAAAAACAAAAACACATTATGAAGTCACTCCTGTCCAACATGAGAGAAGATGGCAATTGCCAACCAACATTAAACAACATCCTCAGAATGAGCTGCCACAGCCCTTACCATGAGGGACATCTAGGCCATGCAAATAAGGACAGTGTTGGACCACCTCAAGGTCCCAGCCCTAGAAATTGTTACGAACTTGTCTGGTGGCTCCCTAGAAGATCCCACTTATGCTTCTGTCTTCATTCAGACTGATCTGGAACATGTGTGGATGGGAGGACTTCCCCTAGGACATCCATCAAGAACAATGAGTGATAATTTATTAAATCTCAGCGACAAAACCAGGACACTCCAAGCTATCTAGGTGGACAAACTAAAAGAGATGCACTCACCGACACTTCATAATCGAAGCCAAAGACAATGGTGCAATACTAGAAGCATAAGACTGCTTATTTATTGTATGTGAGAGTAACAGCTGATCTCTCACTAATACATGGAAAACCAAAAGGCAATAGAACGGGATAACATACCCGAAATGCCAGCCAAATTAGTCAACCAAGAATTCTAAAATCTATCCTCTAAAAATAAAGGAGAAATTGACACTGCAGACAAATAAGAGCTAAGAGAATCCACTGGATAAATAAACTTGCCCCACAAAACATATTAAAGGAGTCAGTTAGGATGAAATCAAACAACTGTAGATATTAGGTAGCAAATTAAATCTGCGAAAGGAAAGAGAGTACTTGGATAAAGGAACTCAACAGGTCAGTATTTAAAAAAAATACCGTAGATGCATATTTTGTTTGTAAATTTTCCTCCAGTGTGATTTAAAAGGCAATTAAATAAAGCAATTGTTTTAAGATTGTGTTCTTGGGCAAACAACACATAAAGATGTAATTACTAACTCACAGTTCATATATACTTTATAGCACAAAGGGAATAAGTGGTACTACAGCTAATCAAGAGAAAATATATATATAATGCTGAAGTGAGCTGGTATTAATCTGAAAGTTATAAATTAAAATGTTATTTGTACTCCATACAGTGACCACTAAAACATGAGGCATGATAAAGAATATTTTTAATTCACACTAGAAGACATCTTAATACAAAGCAGGACTGCTGATTCCTGCCTGTAATTCCAGTGCTCAGGTGGCTGAGGCAGGAGGACCATGAGTTTGGGACCACCTTGACCTATATATTGAGGCCTGTTTCACAAAGACAACAGCAACAGCTCACAGGAAAAGAGACTCGGGACTGAGAACACAAATGACACAATGCATACAAGACACAGACATCAAAACGGCAGGCACAATTCATGCCTTATTAGTAATTTCTTAGAAAACAGATGGATGGATCCAACTAAAAAAGCATATTGTGGCACAACAAGTTTTTGGAAACAACAGAATCCAACTGTCTGCTATCTACCAGAAGTCTACTTTAGATTCAGTCACTGCACTGATGGCAGAAGAATGCAAAGAATACAGTGAAAATGGCAAAAAAAAAAAAAAATGGATGGACTGACTCAGACAAACTTTAGTTCTAAAATTGTTTTCAGAAACAGATGTTGATGGTTTATGAGTATGAAAGGGTAAATCCGTCAAAAATATATGATCAATATAAATACATATACTCCTAAAAGCAGAGGTCTGAAATACATGAAGCAAAAGCTGACAGACTTGAGAAAGAAAACGGAAAATGCAATCATAAATTTGGAGACTTTGACACCTCACTTTCAACAAGGAATAAAACTACCAGACAGAAAATAAACAAGAAAATAAATAGAAAAACAGACAATGCTGTAAAATACTAACAGATATCTATAATACATTCCACTTCATAGCAGAGGAGCATACGCTGTTCTCAAATGCACAGGAAATAGTCCCCACAAAGACCAAATATTAGGCTGCGTAGAAAATGTCAATCAACACTAACATATTAAAATCATATCATGACATGAAATTCATAGTGAATCACAGAAACAAACTTGAAATTCACAGATTTAACAGAAATTTAACAGAAATTTAACAACACATTCCTGAATAAAAATGGCCTGAATGGACAAGTAACAAGGAAAGAATTTTTATATACTTTAGTGTTATAAAAGTGAAACTACAGTATACTAAAACACTTTCATGCACCAAAAACAATAAAAGCATTGCTTGAAGGGAATCTTACAGCCATGAGGGTCCATATTTAGAAATAAGAGCATTCTAAATTCAATAACCCTAACTCCCAAACTGAGAAATGAGGTGGGGAGGAAGAACAAGTCAAACCATATGCAAGCTTAAAAATAGTGAGGAATATTGGAGCAGAAATTATCAAGCTAGACAGTAGAAAACAACAGACAAAGGTAACACTGAAAGTTGGCTCTTTAGAATAAGATTTACTAAGACTTTCCATTAGACTGTCCAGGGAAAGAGGACACTTCAAGGACTTGCACTAGGAGTTGTGCGCTAGCATGAACACCAACCTTACAGAAATATAAAGAGATTATAAGGTAGTATTATGAGTGATAGTTTGAGGGAAAATTGAAATTTCTAGTTCAAAACAATCACTGTAGACTGGCAATGAGTAAAGATGCTGAATTCGTTGGATTATAAACTGCCCCCTACCAAAAAAAAAAAAAAAAAACACAAAACACCAAAAAACAAGTTTAAGGAAAATACCAAGAATACATTGATTTAGTAATAAATTTTACCAAACACTTAGAGAACAGTTTATATCGACCTTCCACTAACTTACCCTCCTCTCAAATAGAAGAGGACACACTTTCAAACTTGTTCTATGATGCTAATACTATCCTTATTTCAAAGACATTACAAGAAAAGAAAACTACACATCAGTGTCCTTTGTGCGGATGTATTCAAACACTCTCAGTAAAATACTAGCCCCTTTTGGGCTGCTGGGACAGCTAAGCAAACAGCACTGGCTGCTCTTGCCTAGGACCCCGGTTACATACCCAGTACCCAAATGAATGGTGGTTCACAGCCATCTATCTGTAACTCCAGACCCAGGAGATTGAGCATCCTCTTCTAGTCTCCATGGGCACTGCATGCACGTGGTGGTGCATAGACGTCAGTGCAGGCAAACACTCACACACATAACATGTTTTTTAAGTATTAAAATATACTTAACACAAGCAAATAAATCCAACAGTGCATCAGAATTACTATATACCACAACTGAACAGGAAAAAAAAAAGAAATAAAAGGGAAAGGACATGATTGTCCCTAGGTATGGGGTAAGAGAAAGTTTAAAGAGGGAGATAATTGTGAGGATCAGGGACATCTGAGAGAGACCAGAATGAACACGACCAGACTGAAATGGGCCATGAGAGAAGGAGAAGGGGAGAGCAAAGAGGAGCTGTTGACCAAGAGGGGCAGCCTGGGCCAAGAGAGTGCCGTAGCCAAAATGATACATAGGGAAAGGCAGCTGAGCCTCTGAGCTGGAGAGTTGGGCTAGAGGAAGGGGTATGCCAGCCATACCTTGTAACACATAGGGACTGAGGACTGTTAGGAGAAATGTTGAATAGGTAGCTCAGCCATTTGTCCTGGGTTTGAGATTTAACATAATTTAATAGCTACCAATATACGTATTGGAAAGGAAGAAATACAGCAATCCCTATTTGTAGACGACAGGATTTTACACAAAGAAAATACCAAGGAATTAAAATTAACAAACAATACAAAGGAGTTCATACATAGTATCACACAGATTCTAATCAATTAATCAAAAAGCAGTGACTTTCTACATTCTATTAATGAATAAGTCAAAGATTGAACTAGGAAAACAACTCCATTTCAAAGTATCAAAAAAGTAGGATAGTAGGGTAGTTAGAATAAATTTAACAAAAACTGTAAAATGTGTATACTAAAATGGTAAACTATTTATGATTAAAATTAAGGTCACTCAAAGTGAATCTGTATTCATGTGCTGGGAGACAATTATTAAGCCGGCTATGTTCTCCTAATTGTTACACATGTTCAGCATAGTCCCTACAAAAATTCCAACTGGCAGGGACTTTTGTTTCTGAAATTGGTTCTAAAATTAATAAGAAGGACTAATATTTAGAATAATCTTGGGAAAAAGATTAAAATTAGATGACTCATCTTCCTAATTTCAAAATCTACAACCAAGTAACAGTAACCAAGTGAGTATAACAACAGAAAAACTACAGATATAGCAAAATCAATGGTATACATTGAGAAACAAATGCAAATGTTTCAAACAACAAATTTATTTTGCACATGTGCTAAGACAATTTAACCATACTAAATAAATATCAGCATTCAAAGAGTGAAGTTGGGCCTTTACTTCATACAATACACAAAACTAAAGTCAAGATACAGTCTGGACCTAAATGTGAGAGCCAGAAAGCACATGTGCATGAACATACAAAATTCATGACCTTGGCTTATAGTTTCTCAAAACATTGCCAAACAAAGTAAGTATATATAAACTGAGATCTACTAAACATTAAAAACCATTGTGCTTCAAAATGCAGAGCAAGAAAATGGAGACGCATTCCATAGAACAGCTTGCTCAAGATAAGAGTAGTTGGTAGAAACTGCTACTCTTCAGTTTATTGGGGTGCAAGCCTAGAGTCTGAAGCTTACTGCAGGGAAAGACTGGCCTCTTCAGGGTGGCTTAAACATGTCACTACATGAGAACTGCAGTCTCTGGGACATGTTTGTAAGGGAGATGGATAGCACCAAGGTATGATTGTAAAAAGGCATGGTGATTTGTGAGTTTGGAGGTATCTTCAGGAAATCCACACCTCTGATAAGAGCCAGACTCTTCAACCTTGAGTGGAAAGGATAAGATTCACTAACACACCAGTGGAATCTTTTTCTCAAAAGGCCTTATTGGTGTACAACTTTCATGCCACACATAATTTACCTATTTGAAGAGTCAAAGTTACAAAATTCAAATAGGAAGCAATGTGTGTATGTATAATTCAACTAAACGTCAGGTCAGTGGTACTTAGTATATTTCTTGACCTCAAAAGAAAACCCCACACTGCTCTCCTCTTCCAAATAAAACCTGTGGCAGAAGAAATGATGAATGTAGAGTTGCTAAATCTGAGGTGCACATCTATGCCCTAAGCTTTAGCCATGCATCCTTCTCTCATATCACCTACCATCTCAAGCTCAACTCTGGAGTCCTACAGCAGGAAGGAGGAAAAGCCCAAACCACCATCATTCTCTAAAGTCTATTCTGTCAGCAGGCAGGTGGCTGCAGAATGATTTTAGGACAGTGAGATCTGTGAGTTTTCCCTTGTGTGTAATCCTTACAGGTTTTATGTAAACAGATACTGGAAAAGTAACAAGGGCTTTTCAAAGTCCAGCCTGTTGGGTCTGGGTGACTCATTGCAGGAAACAGATCATCCAGATGTTGTACCCAAGTCAAATCTCAAGCAAACGAGTGACTTTGGGAAATAATAAAGGATAAAGAAACAGTATCTCCAGGGAAGGGGTAAGAATGGGGAAGGACCATCAAAATCCTAGTTATTACAACAAAACAAGTCAACCAATAGTAGAAGAAATGTCTTAATGTCAACAGCTCTAGGTATCTAAAGTCAACTGGAAAAGGAAAACTTCTGAGAGGCCCTGAAAACCCAGTAGCACCAGTGATCAGGCTCAGGGAACACACAACACACAAACACAGAGACAGAGACAGAGACAGAGACAGAGAGAGAGAGAGACTCACTCCTTGCTGGATAGGCAGAAGGATGGAAGCAGCACCCAATACCATAGGCAATTTGAACAAGATGAGAGACCCCACTTGTACCTCCATCTCAGCAAGGGGACCAGCACCTCATTCTGGGTGGCATCTACTCTCAATATCTAACCAACAGCAGGGGTTATTTTGTTATTTGTTTCAAACTAGTGACTGGGGTAGAGGAAGCCCAGGAACTGGATCAAATCATCCAGTACACACCTCGTACTCACATGCGACCCCTTCCCACAGTCAGGCTGCTGCAAGACCACTCAATTGCTCTGTTTAGTTTCTCAGATTACATTCATTTCAAAACTTACTCTCCCCAGCCCAAAATCTCATGATTTTGCTTTCTTAATATACCTATTAATAATGAACAATCTTAATGAAATTTCTTTTCCCTGAAGGAAGGGAGGCAATGGGAAAAAATACATCCCATTCATAAAATTCAACCCACGTGGGAGATGGATAGAAAGGGCTCATCTGTGAAGTGATGCACAAACCTATAGCATCACCTTTTTCCAGTGTCTGGGCAGCTGAACATGCTCCAGAAGGAGGGGTGTCACTGACAGTCACTGCTCCTGACAGACACTGGGCCTTCACCCTGCATTGTGCTGCCTTAAGTGTGTGATGCCTAACAATTGGATTGGAGCCCCCATGTTCATTGCTCAGATTTCCTGACACTGAGCTCCTCTAATGACCTTTGTGGTGCCATTGAGGACCACTGTCATTAAGCATGGTGGCAAATCTAGGAAAAGGATGGTCCTTTGTTATCTGTAGCTCTGATTTAAAGCCACACCTGCTTTCAGAGCTTGCACCCAACCTGTCTCCCTGTGGCTGTTAGCTACTGTCCCTGACACACCTAATTGTATCTCTGCTATGGGTATGTTGAAAGGTATGTTTTGTTCTACTGTACTCCATGCTACACACACACATGCACATACACACATATGCACTCACACACATGCATATATACACAGGTGCACATGCATATATACATACACATACACACACATGCACACACATGCACGCATACACACACACACACACACACACACACACACACCCCTTCATGAGATTTTGCTCCCCTGGTAGGCTGAATGGAAAAGGGGAAAGGGGATGCTCATCTGTACTACTGATGTCTCTCAGAGCTTTACAAAATCTTTAAAACCTTCTTCCCTTCATAGTTGAAATGTTCCCAATAAATGCATATTCCTTATTTCTCAGAAGCAAATGAAGTCATCCCAGCACATTAGCTAGGATCACTTTTGTGCCAAGTACATCACAAGCCCATGGAGACAAATCCTACCCCCTGTTGCACCCAGGCTACCACAGATCTGAAGACTACTGTCTTCGGCTGTGGAAAGAGAACCCATCACCTATTTAGACAGAACATGATTGCTTCCTGACTGATAACCAGGTCTATGGCCACCTTCCAAGCTTAACTCACAAGCTTTTGAACTATTCAGCCAGGAAACAAGTTTCAGGATTCCAACTTCTAGAGTTATCTGAGGCCTGAGGAAGAGAGATGAGCCCCTCACTTTTCTCCATCTGTCTGTCTGGAACATCCTGAAAACCTAACTCCAGACTCCTTCCCTTGCAGGCTAAGCCAGTCATTGGATTCAGTGTCTGCCAGGCCTGGCTTCTCAACAGGACTGTCTCCATTGTGCCCACAGCCTTGGGAAACATACATGTCTGCTAGTCTTCTCCCTCTGGAAAGCTGGTGTCTACCCCTTCCTTCCAGTTCCCCATTACTACCTGGGATTTGGCCACAACTGGAAGCAAATCTTGGCAGCTCGATTTTCAACTTCCGCTCCCTTTCCCCCAGCGCCTGAAGTACATTAACGGATATCACACATGACATTCATCTATTTTGGAACAATGATTTGGATTGAAAGCTCTCACCCCCAATGTAAACAACTGCAGAACGTGTTTCCATGGAAGTCTTCTGAGAAATTAGCTGATTCTGCAGCAGCAGCATTGATTTACAACAACACTGGTGCAAGACAGAGCCAACAGGCAGGCCCTCCTGACATGCGCTAAACATCTTTACTCCCTAAAATGGAATTACGTATGGTGCAGAAACGCTTTGGAGCAAAATTATTCCTGTACTCCACCGACAATGTGATTTCCTGGATTTACAATGAGCACTTGGGGAATTGTGTGTATTGCCTAAAAGAGTTAATATCCCTCCCAAAAGTGCTTGATTTTAATATTTGGGAAGTTTATAACCTAGTATACTACATTGCTTTACAAAATGTCTCATGGCTACAAGCCTCCGCGCATATGAAAATACTTGTCTTTGTTGGTAAAGATGCCTCTCTTGACAAAAGTATGAAATACAACAATCTTGGACTCTCTAAATTCCGTCACATAAAAAAACCTGCAGTTTTCACATTAACACAATAATAAAAATAACATATGTAGTCATCCATGACCATTTGGCCATAGGGTCATTTCAGTGGTTAGTTGGACAAAGACAAATCACATTTCTCTTTCACCCAGTCTCCTTCCTCTGCCATTTGCTGCTTCTCAAAGCAGCATCCCTGCAAGTCCACCAGCAGTAGCATGAAGAGCGACTAAGAAGGATGATGGCCAACTGTCTAAGTTAGGGCTGGGGCCTTAATTAAACAATAGCAGAGTTAGAAGGGGGAAGTATTTGATCATTGAAAAAGTAAGAACCGCAGCAGTTAGGAGGTGGCTAAGATCATGATAGTAATGTGTGAGAAACACTTTGAGACAGTAGAGACATTTTCAGTCACATGATAAGCAGAATGCTCACTGCCTTTTACTGAATGAGAAGCCGCTGCTCCTCCAGAAGGAAAACATAGATCTTTACTTAAATGATGCTCACAATCTCTCCCTGCAAAGACCATATAAATCATGCTCCACTCAGGCAGCCCACCCTTTGAAGAACAGGACTGTGTTGGGGGAGCAGTAATCCTCCCCACTGGGGGAACCGTAAATACAGCCCGTTATCAGCCAGCTCCAGCTCTTCCAAACCTGAGGCCCCAGAAGTTGGAGCCCAGATGAAGTGTGGACTAAGATCCAAGTTGAACTGTTCCTTGACAAGTTTGACTCCAGCTCCTCTGACTTCCTATGCCTGCCAACTTGGAATGGAACCCTCCAGAGAACACAGTTTCCTACAAAATTTACAAAGAGCTGTGCTGCAGAGCCAGCAGCTGGAAAAAGCATGCAGGCAGCCGTGCTCCGAGTGCTCTTTGCATACAGCCTTCTGGCACCTCTGGGCAGCGCCTGGCAGATGACCAAAAGCGAGAGAGGTAATAAAGTACAGGCTCCCAGGCCAGCACTGGCTAGGCTCCTTCCCAGGGAGAGGATGACTCTTGCCAGGCAACAACAGGACTGTGTTTTCCTACTCTTAGTAGAAGAGACTCAAAGGGTACATCCAGATGCCATGTCTACCTCACCCATCCCGGGTGACAAGCACAGAGGCAGCTTCCTCTGTGTGGAGCTGGCAACACATGCTCAGAAGCAGGAGTGAGCCTCTACAAATAAAAGTTTAATGGACCAGCTTCCATCCTAAAGTGATCTGGAACAAGTGCTGTCCATTCCCTGAACATTTTAAAAAATAACTGGAAGTCAACCTTCTAGTCAGATTGGAGGTTTGCCAGAGTTTCCCTCTTACCTGATTTGCATAGCTCTTCTGTTCTCACCACTTCCTTTCAGCAGAAGAAAGGCAGGGTACTAAAAAGCCAAGACCTATGGACCTCAGGAAAGGTCCCATCCTGTCCCATCCACATGGGTAACCAAGAGCTGTCTTTATTCCCTGTGGACACCCAAAGGGACAGTTTGGGGTATTTGTTGCTCCAGACCTAGTAGAGAAAAGGACTTCCACTCCTCCCCCCAGGTTATAACTGCCATCTCTATTCTAATGCACTGTGTTCAATATCATCCTGGTTCTAAACATTAGCATCTGCTGCACAGGGCTATCCTCTGAGCCATACTGCCCCCATCTTCAGGAGTTTGGCTGGACTTGCTCATAAAAGATTATCAGATCTGGGTTTCTTGACTGTTGGCATTCCTCATAGAACAAGAAGGAGGGGAGGGTCCTATGAGTATCCAGTGACCCCTCTCAACTAGCCATATGTAGTTCCTAATTGCCTGTGGCATTGTGATCTCAAAGGGATATTAGAATACATAGGGAAGAATTAGGAAAGTAGGCTCCAGCTACACTGCCATTGGGGAGTCAGCATTTATGCTTCGTATACACTTGGCACGACGGCTACTTTGAAGTCGCCCGTGCTCTTGCCCATAACCCCTCACCCATGGCTCTGTAAATCAGCCTAATAAATTCAATGATTCTCCAGAGTAAATTTGGACATGAACATACCCCAGTTTGTCAATGGGATCATAGGAGAAACAGGTAGACATTTTAATGTCTCCCCAGGGAAGGAGTTTTAGTAATAGTGTCTACTCATGATCACATTGCAGTTGGGTCTAGGGAGGTAGCTCAGATGGTGGAATACTTGCTTAAGTATGCATGAAGCCCTGGGATCAGTCTCTAGCCAGCATAAACTAGGGATGATGGCACATACCTGTAAACCCAGCACTTAGGGATTACAGAAATTCAAGCACATCCTTAGCTGCATGGGTCGCCTGAGGCCATCCTGGGGTACATGAGACCCTGTGTTGAGAACAGTAGGAAGGAGGCTGCATCTCAGAAAGGAATGGCCAAGCTGAAACATTCTGACGGTCAGACTACCCACAAGCAAGGGCCCAAGAGATGCCATGGTGTGTGTGTGTGTGTGTGTGTGTGTGTGTGTGTGTGTGTGTGTGTGTGTGTGTCTGTGTCTGTCTGTGTCTGTGTCTGTGTGTATGTGTGTGTGGCGGTGGGAGGGGAGGGTGTGCTTTATGTGTTTAAAATCATGGTCCTGGCAAGCCCCAGCCATCTAATAGTGAAATATGAAGAACCCACTACCAAACAAAACCACTTAGATCAAGGAAAGGCATTAAGCCATGCATACACATGGCCTATCAAAAATGTTTGCTGCAGTGTGTGTGCCATATCAAATGCAGGCTGTCCAAGGTAAATTCAGAATTCAGGTAAACAGCATGTTCTTTTTAGCATGGGTGTATCCCATGCAGTATCGGGGGCACATTTATTCTAAAATGTTACTTCTTCATCTGAAATCAAACTCAGAATTGATATTTTCTTCATATGCTGAGTCTTGCCATTTTCACGTGGGAGTTCTTGCTGCTACTGGGGTGGCTGAGTTTGTTCATGGTCATGCCCAGAACAACTGAAGTTCTGTGGGAACCTTGCCAGCCCAAGGACCCAGCAGAGCAGGAGAAAGCAGCAGCCCACACTTCGCCTCCAGCTCCTCCCAACTCCAAGGGCTTCTGTGAAATGCTGGGAATTAAACCAGGCTGCCATAAAGCAGAGAAGGAAAACTGAATCAGATTTGAAGCAAGTACATAAGGTGTAAATACAGGGTGTGTAATCAAGCAAGAGCAGGGATTCAGGAGCCATTACCTTCTCAGATCTACCTAGGTAGAACTGTCCTCAGCTGATTAAAAAATAGAGAAACAAAAAAGAAAAAGAGAGACAGAGAGGACAGCCTAGAAGCCCAGCCTTGCTGGAGCTCCAGTCTAATCTGTGAGTGCCACTGAAGAAGAGAAGTGCATCCTAAGGACTGAATCACTTCCTTGTGGGGCTTTTAGTCATCTACTAGGATAATTCTGAGCACTGGTGAATAAGAAACTCAACATCATTGCAAAGACTTCCAGAAACTCAGAGGAGGATAAAGAAGAAAGTAACAATTACTCACATCCCGAGACTCAAAGATAACCCTTCCATCCCCTTTAGTTAGTCCTCTAGACACTAATGCAGCTTCAGCAGCATCAAGGTTACAAGGCTTCTAAAATCCTTACTGCTTCCCAACAGCATGAACACTCCTTCAAATGCTTGTTGAGAACCTGTAGGTCTGATTTAATAAAAACTCTCATGTGTGTTTGGCCTTTTTGTTCTCCCTAAATCGTAAGGGATTTTATATTTAAAATAACAACCCCTGATGTCTCATGCTACAATTAAGATAGCTGAGGATATCATTTGGTGTTATGAATTTATAACTTGTGTGTGTGTGTTTGTTTCCGTGTGTGTGTGTGTGTGTGTGTGTGTGTGTGTGTGTTTCCGTGTGTGAAGGTGCATATTCATATGTATGCTTATGCATGTACAGACCCAAAGTTGGCATAAGGAGTCTTCCTCCATTACCCTCCACTATTTGAGACAGAGTCTCTCACTGCATCCAAGGCTGATTGGTTCTGGTTAGTCTAGCTAGTCAGCTTGTCTCCCCAGTGCTGGGATTACCAGAAGCCTCCGTTCCTGCCCCACTTTTACACAGGTTCTGAAGACTGAATGCCAGTCCTCATGTTTATACAGCAAGCACTTTATCCACCATGCCATCTCTCCAGCACTGTGGTTTTCAGTGTCTGGCATGGATAAATTTTATCATTGGACTTACAGTTGGGTCATTGTTCTTCCTTGTTCTTCCTCACCCACTCTGAACTCAGAACCACAGGCCTTCTTCTCTGGGAATCCTAGTTCTGTTGTGCTTGTCCTTTTACTCTGCTGAAATGCATTTTCATCTGGAAATCCTGAAGAGATTCTTGGCCAAATAATTAATATTCCACCATATTGCTCACTGAGTAACCCTGACTTCTACATATTTGAAATGCCACAATCATTCTACACTGGTCAGGTAGGTCTCATATGCCTGGGAAGCCCTTCCTTCTTCGCCATCACCAACCTGTCAAATCTCCCACCCACAATCTACCCTTAAAGCTGTAGAATACTACTTAATTGTCCCTTATTATGTTTTTTAAAAAAGATTTATTTATTATATATACAGTGTTCTACCTGCATGTATGTCTGCACATCAAAAGAGGGCACCAGCTCTCATTACAGACAGTTGTGAGCCACCATGTGGTTACTGGGAATTGAACTCAGGACCTCTGGGAAAGCAGACAGTGTTCTTAACCTCTGAGCTATCTCTCCAGCCTCCCTGTTATGCTTTCTCTCTGGTAGTATTTAATATTGACCATTCTTCTAGGGAAAAGCAGAGTTAAGACTTGTGTTAATGGCTATTCTCATAGTTATAATGAAATACCTAATAAAGACAACTTGGGGAAGAAGATTCTTTGGCTTACAGTTTGAGGGCACTCATGGCTAGGGATGTGAAGTGACAAGAGAGGCTCTAACTGTGATGGTAAAAGCATGAAACAGCTGACGACACTGCACCCATACCCAGGAGGAAGAGAGAGATTCTCACTGGTACCCATCAGACTTCCTGGCTCCTTTTCCCTTTAACTCAGTCTGGCACCCTAACTAGTTAGGGTAGATCTTCCCACCTCCATTAACCCCTCTGGAAACACCCTCCCAGGCATGCCCAGAGGTGTGTCTCCCAGGTGATTCAAAAAATCCCATCATCTGACAATGGAGAATAAACATCACAACTCTCAGTTTATATTTTGATTGGAATTGTCCTAAAAGACTAAGTAAGTCAGATGTGGAAGCTTTGGCTTCTTCACACAGGACCACAGTATCTGTTTGTTCACCATTCTTTTGATGTCTCTCAAAACATGACATGCCCTCCTCAAAGGGGCTCCAAGTGAGCCTCACTGGGTTCACCCACAGAGTAGACTGTGATACCTCAAGCAAGGGCCCAGAAATCTGTTATTACTTCATTTCCCAGCTAATTACTAGTATGAGGTAGGAAAATTATTGATCTGTGTGTGATAGTATCAAAAGAAACTGCTCAACTGCCTTCTTTAACATATTCCTTTAGTAATTCTGGGCACGTAGTTTGTGTTACTCTTCCCATTGTTATACCCAAATATGGCTGAAAGAATAGCAACATAAGGAAAGGAAGGGTTCATTTGGGTTTAGAATTTGAGTTTTCTGTCCAACATGGCAAGGAAGTGACAGTTGGAAAAGTGAGTTGAAGCTATAGCAATAGGAACAAGAGGCTGTTTGCCCATATCTGAGTAGATGACAGGATAGCAAGTAGGACTAGGCCCTGAGCTTCAAAGCCCACTCCCTCCAACAAAGTACACACACACACACACACACGTCCCACAGTCTACCCAAACAGGACCAAGTATTCAAACATATGAGCCTGTGGGAGGCATTTCAAACTCAAACCATCCACAGACTTCTGTCTATTCTTTAATCTTAGCTCTGCTCCCTGTCCTGCTGCACCAATGATACTAATAGTGGGACCATGACCTCTTCTTGCTGCAGAGACTTTTAACAGAAGGACTTTTTCAGGATTCTCAGTAAGTAATGCACAGCAGCTGATTTCATGGGCTTTTTTTTCTCGTGTCAAGAAACTGTTCTCCTATTCCTGTCTTATTAAGTTTTTATCAGAGATTGATGTAGAATTTTATCAGGTATCCTCTGGGAGTTTATGGAGGTCTTTCCTCTTTTAATCTACCTATGTGATATCTTTTATTAATAGATTTCTGAATATTAAAACATTATTGTATTCCTAGAATGGATCTATATGGCATATGAAACTGTTGTTTGCAACTGACTATGTATTATTTAGGGCTTCTTGTTCTTTGATTTGGAGGCCTTACATTGCACCACAACAGGCCAAACAGACTCTTATACCAGTTTCATCCTCCAATGAGAGGAATCTGGAGTTTCTCCCACTTTTCACGTTTCATGTTCAAGTCTTGGGGGTTCAGCAGTACAGCAGGAAACAGGTTTGTCCCTGTACTTTTGGTATCCATGTCATAGGGGAGTTGTTTGTCCTTATTCTTTTGCAACCCTTCAGCCAAACCCTGGAGAGCTCTGGAGTTATTCTGTAAGAACCCTGAATTAAAAACAAAGCTCTTATGGAAACAGAGAGAGACTGACAGCACAGGTTAGTTTAAAAGTGTTTCAATGCTAAGGAATTAGGGCTCTGGGAACTTACAGAGTAAATATGAGGACCTGAGTTCAGATCCCAAGCCCACATGTAAAACCCAGGTACAACAATGTACAGCTGTGTCCCTAGAGGTAAGGGGACAGATGGCAGAGACAGGTAGTCTAGATGAGGTGGCTTGCTCCATGTTTAGTAGAACTGAAAACACCATTTTGTCTTAAAATGGAGAGAATGGCAGAAGAAGATACCTCATGTTGACCTCTGACCTCTACACACATGCACAAATGAGACTGTACATAAGTAAATGAATTAACTAATAAGCTATCGTAATTAATATGTATGCAACTTTGGACAGTTCACTCCATGGCTATTAACCTGTAAGGGCTCACTTCTTTTTCAGTGTGACATGGAAGTTCCTATTTTCCTGAGAAAAATATGCTTCTTTGTAGGTTACTGAGTCAGATATAGGATTGCTGAGTGGATTTTGCTACCACTAAGCTAATTGCAGTACCTTCTCAATTATAGTTTTCCCCCTCAATCATAATCACAAATTCATCGTCTTACATATTTGTTTTCCTCTCTCCCTTCTTAAATCAAACTTACCAGTGGCTTACCTATCGTAGTGACTGTTTTGAAAGTTCTTGACTGTGTCAAGTTTACTGTTTTTAGAATTTTAATTTATAAAGCTCTCATTTGTTGCCTTCATGGTTTATTAACAATCTTTAGATTCATATCTTTGATTTTTAACATCATGAACTTAAATGTATATTTGGAGAAGGAGTGTGCTATTGCTTCTCACTCGTGCTTAATAGCAAACATTTATTTTAAAAAAAATAGCCTTCATCTATTCTTTGACAACATTATACATGTATCTTGACCATAACCCCTCTAGACCCCATCTCCACCTTCCCCACCCCACCCCCACATCCTAACATGTTGCCCTCCCCCTTTCATATCCTCTCTATTTTGGAAACCACTAAGCCCAGTTAGTGCTGCCTGCTGGAATGTTTACCTATCTTGGCTTGATCTTCTGCAGGTAACCACAGCTGTGGTGAGCTTCTGGGTGCCATGGCCATACCATACCCAGAAGATGGCATTTCACTGCACTCCTCCCAGCCTCTGTCTCTTCCATTCTTCCTACCTCAGCCTCAATTCAGTGGTGTTTCCGGACACTGGAGGTAGGGGCTGCAAATACCTCATTTAGGGCCCAACACTCAATAGACACTTACTCTGAGCATTCTGACCAGTTATGAGGCTCTTCATTAACTGCTCCCCACTATGGAAAGAAATGTCTGCAGCCACGGTTGAGAGCAGCACTGACCTACAGGCATAAATATAAATATCTAGTAACCATATTTAATATGATTCATTTGATCCTAAGTTGACTGTGGACATCTTCCCTTAATTTTTTATAGTCTTATTTTTTTTAAGAATTCTGAAACTTCAAACATGGTTCCTTTTATCAGTGTTCACTGGGTAAATGTAATTTTAGCTTTTTATTGTTAATAAACCTCTTGTCAATTTCATGAGTGCTGTGGTCTGTGCAGTTGGTTCCTTAGAAGTTGTCTGTGTTTCTTTAAATTCAGATTTTTCCTTCAGTCATAAGTCCCTACAGATATGCCACAGACATTGTCTCCCTCTGATGATGCAAAACTCATTAACCCTGGATAAATGTCAAGTTGGTGCTCTGTACATATGGCCTGTTTTTACTGTCCCAGTCCTGTTTTCCAACTTGTCCTGCATCATTGTTTCCTGTTAAGCTCGCTTTGTCGTAATTATGCATTGTGGGTTTTCCCCCCTTATCTTTCATTTGTTTATAAATATCATATTCTAATAATTATAATTTCCACATAAGGATTTATGATTAACACAAACTTATGATTTCTGCCTTCTACCAATACAAAAGTAAAACACTTGAAAGTACTTAAAATCTAATTTAATATGAATACTCTACTTTCAAGGTTATGTTTTTCACTTATCCATGTAAGTCTTTATCCAACCTTTATTTTTCAATCTTTTCTTTTCTTAATTTATACAAGGTGTCCCTATATAGCCAAGATTGATCTCCTCTCTGGTTTCTTTACCGTGTGTGTGTGTGTGTGTGTGTGTGTGTGTGTGTGTGTGTGTGACACTGTGCCTTGGTAATTTTTTTAACTTTTCCATGCCTGCTTTTAGTTTAAAAATTACTAAACTTATTTTTCAATTGTCTTAGTTTTGTTTCCTGTGGTTTTAAAACAATACCCTAACAAAGGCAACTTGGGGGAGAAAGAGTTTGTTTTGGTTTGCATTCCATGTTATAGTCCATCACTGTGGGGAAGTCAAGAGGGAGGAACTTGAAGCAGCTGGTCACATTCACAGTCAAGAACAGAGAAAATGCATGCATGCATGCAGGCTAGTGCTCACTCACTTTCTCCACTCGTATACAGTTCAGGATCCTCTGACTAGGGACTACCACCACCCACAGCGGACAAGTCTTCTCACTTACAGTAATGTAGTCAAGATAACAACCCACAGACAGGCTAAGAAGATCTAGACAATCCCTCATTTAGTGGCTCTTTCTGGGTGATTCTACATTGTATAAAATCAACCATCATAACTAACCATCGCAATCCCACCACTGGTCAACTTGACACACATAAGTCATATAACCATAACTTTTCACCCCTTTCCCCGAGGCTGTATGTTTATCTCATAATTTTAAACAAAGCCTAACTTTTTTTTATTTATTTATTAGTTCAAGTTAGGGAACAAGCTTGTTTCACATGTAAGTCCCTTCTCCCTCTCCCTCCCCTCACCCCCATCCCTCCTCCCCCACCCCCAACCTACCCCCCACCCCATCCACCCACCACTCCCCAGGCAGGGTAGGGCCCTCAACGGGGGCTCCCCAAAGTCCACCAAATCTTCCTGTAACAAAGCCTAACTTTTAAGAAGTCCCCATAACCTTCAAGAAATCAAACATTTTAAAAATCCAATGTGAGCTCATATAAAATAAAACAAAAAGTCTCATACTTTCAATGCATAACAGCATGAAGTAAATATTCTTATTCCAAAAAAGAAGACATGGATCATAAATGAGACCAAAACAACTCCCAAATGCAGCAGAACAAACAACAAATCTTGCAACTTCGCGTCAAGCATCTGGAGTTTGTAATCTGATCACCTAGGCTCAAATGCAGTCGGGTGACCCCCACTCCACCCTGCTACCTATGCATACTTGGATTCTCCTCCAGTAAGCATCACTCCACACATGTCGCTCTCCTACGCTGATGACTCACAGTTCTGACAGCTCCAATATTCTGCGGCCTCCACTGCAACTGAGGTTTCACCTTCCCAACATCACACAGCAGTCTCTCTGCAGGAACCCCAGCCCTGCCACACAGAGCCTGGCCTCTGCTGCTCTCCTGGACCCCCTTAATCTTGCACCATTCATGCTTCCAGAGCCAGTTCCACTTGGCTGACACAACAATGCCAAGTTCTGCTGCCAGTTCAAAATGTAGCCTGGCCTGCTTGGATCACAGCTACATCTATTTCTGTGTACTGAACCCAGGGAAATGCTTTGGGGGAGGGAGCAATGAACTCCTTTAGCTTAGGCGTTTTTGTTTTCTTCGGATAAATTTGGATCCTCACACAGTTGATCCTCTGATGAATGGGGTTTTGCCTTCAGAACATGTCTCCCCTTGTCCTACTGCATCTTGGGAAACTTCTCCACAGTGGTTCTGATCTCTCTCAATTACAGCAGCTTCTTCTGCATCAGTTTGGATATTATCCTGCTAATCAGTCCATCATCCCTCCATTCAACTTCTCTCTGGTGCACAGGAAGCAGGCAGAATGATGCCAGATTCTTGACAAAAATACCACACAGAAGGCCCCCAGCCTAGTTCCTGACCCAGTCCTTACTGGCCTCTGAAACCTCATGAGCCAGACCTCCACAGTTTGCATGTCTCTCGGCAGTCTTTTCTTCCAAGCTCCCATTTGAGTGACACAGTAAGCTCTGTTTCCAGGAGCTAAATACTTGTCTGTCCAGTGAACAAAACTCTTCCACATTCCTCTTAAAAAACATCCCAATGGCTTAAAAGCCACACAGGTTCATCAAAGAAATGATCCCAAATCTGACACCAATTTCTGCCTTCACTTTGTTATTGTGATAAAATACCCTGACCAGAATGATGTAGAGGCCAGAGAATTTATTTCAGTTCACGTTTCCAAGTTACAGCCCATCAGGGCCAGGAAGCCACAGTGGCTATCAGGCACCTGAAGGAGTTGGTCATAGCACAAAATAAAACTATGGGTAATTTTTTAAAATGCATTAGTCTTTGAAATTCAATTTCATGATTTTTATATCCATTGTGTACATGTATGTATGTGGCTGCACATATATATGATAAGCACGTAGTGGTTACAGGACCAACTTACAGGAGCCGGTTTACTCTTTCTACCCTGTGGGCTACAGGAACAAACTCAAGACGTCTGGGCTTGGTGGCAAATGTCCTTACCCACTGAACCATCTCACTAGCCCAATTTTGTCTGGTGATTCAAGATTCCCTCATATGGTAGCTCCAGCCACTCCCCTCACTGTATGCTCTCTTCAGGGGTGGCCATCATGCATACCTTTCCCATCTTTCCCTCCAAGCTCACCATTTTCCTTTTTAACATTTTAATCAATCTCTTTTCTCTGGTCTTTCTAACTTCTCAATTTAATTTCTTCCTTCCTAAATCAGTGTTCTATCATCAACTCCTCACACTGCTGATGGGGAATGCTCTTCTGTTTCTCTTATTGATTGATGAATAAAACAATGATTGGCCAGGAGAGGTAGGAAGATAGGCGGTGCTGGGAAATGAGGAGAATGCTGGGGAGAGAGGCAGAGAGACCTGGAGGAGACTCCATGAGGACCAAGGAGTAACAAGCTGGATTACGGGTAAGCCACAACCTCGTGGCAATACATAGATTAGTAGAAATGGATTAATAATTAACACAGATCTAGCCAATAAGAACCCTAAGCTATTGGCCAACAATTTATAATATAGAGTCTGTGTGTTTATTTGGGGCTAATGGCTGTGGGACCAGGCTGGAAAGAAACTCCAGCAACAAACTGAATTCTTCTACAGAATTATTAAGGGTCTGCTTTTATCCAGATATAAGAAATGCCTGGCCAAATGCTTATCATCCTAGTATGTAGGGGATTGAAGCAGTGTGTTAAGAACTCAAAGCCAGCCTTGGAAACGTAGTGACTTCAAGGCCAGTCAGGTCTACATGAGACCTGGTCTCAACAATGGTGACAAAAAGCCTATTCTGATTTCACAGGTGCAAAGTCTCCTTGATCTTGGTTTTCAAAAGATGGGAAGGGCTGGAGAGATAGTTCATCAGTTAACAACTCTTGCTGGCCTAGAAGATGGGAGTTTGTTTCCTTCACCCATGTCAAGAAGCTCACAATCACCTGTAAGTCCAGCTCCCTCTTCTGGTCTCTACAAGCAACTGAACTCAGGTGCACATAACAGTACATTCACAGACATACAGACATAGACATCATTAAAAATGAAATAAATCCTTAAATTTTTAAGAAAATTTGTAAAATGAAGGCTAGGAACTAGAAATGTCCTCTGATTTGTGATTTTCTACTCCTTTTTTTTTTTACAGAGGAGGTTTCAGAGTCTGCAGAACTGTCTCATGATAAGTTGTGTCATTGTAAAGGAAGGTTTATTTTCCTCCTATCACTGAATTGTCTTGAGTTTAATGCTAGACATACATTTTAGGTACAAGATAAGGATGAGAGGGGAAGTTTCTCTAAATGTGTGGTCAGATTGCAGCACAGTTCATAAGAAGCAGACCCACCCCTCCTCAGGCCTCACCCAAGTGCTTGGGAACACTATACTTCTGGAAGTAGACTTCCTGCTCTCTGCCTGGCTGGTGGCCAGTCAGTGCTTAGGGTGGCTGGTGGCTGGTAGTTGGTGATGACTGGTGACCAGTGGCTGGGATAGCTGGTGTCTGGTAGTTAGTGATGGCTGGTGGCCAGTGGCTGGGGTGTCTGGTGGCCACTGGCTGGGGTGGTAGTTGGTGGCTAGTGACTGGGGTGACTGGTGGCTAGTGGTTGGTGGTATCCAGATGTGTTTTCCTTGGTCTCCTGGCTAGCACCATCTATGCTCAGGAGTGAAAATACAGTATGAAAGGTCTTTCCCAGAGAGTTCCCTGAGAACCTCTCCTTCCTTGACCAGATGAGATGGTCCAGGTTGGCTCTTCAGTCCACATAGCCCTATGTGTAGAAAATGTGATAGAATGTCCTATGATTGCCACCTGCATATACTATGGTAGCTTCCACTCCAACCTTGAGTCTTTATGGCCTTTTTTATTTTTCTGGTCCTTCCCATGGAATCTGGGACAAACAAAAAAGCCAACTTAGCTGAAAAGGTGAAAGATCAAGATCCGGGGTGGAGAGGAGAGGAGAGGAAACTTAGTACCCACTGTTATCTCCATACATATGAGAGGCCACTGCTGTGCTAGGTCCTGAAGACCGCTGACCCCACCCAATGCACCCCAGGGGCACCTTGGCTCAGTTCTTCTGAAAGCTGCTGATCTAGAGAAGTCCAAGTAGAGGAGATTCCAGCCTTGTCCCAGAGGCCCTTCTGGTTTTCCACATCCCCGGAGGCTGTACTCCCCGACCTCAGAATGGAAAAGGCAGAAGTTAGCAGGCTCCAGCAACACCTTCTGGCCAGACCCAGAACTCCACCCTCCACACTGTGCTTCCTGGGGTCAGCAGATTCTGAAAAGACGCCATTCCTCAGCCCTGCACCCCGAATCTATAACCCGTGGTCCCTCCGTATAGGGAGGATCCTCTCATGCTCAGAAGCCACGAAGGCAAAGCTGTGTGCTTTCCGTATCACAGCGACAATAACATTTCTTTGAGACCTTCACGGACACCCTGAGACCAAGCAGATAAATATGTACTTCCCTGACGCTTTCCTGCTTTGCCTTTGTTTTCTAAAGAAGCCCTTGTTTTGCGTGACTGATGGGAGGCAGTGCGTGGGAACGCCTGTAAATCTGCAGGAAGGGAGCTGGGAGGGCAGCGGCATTCTTTATCCTGCTCCCCCATCGATCGCCTCTAATGAGCACCAGTACAGCTGAGGCTAATGGTACTGTGTCTGGTGTTAAGGGCAAACGTGGGAGAAGATTTTCAACCCAAGGGGCTTAACAGTTGCTGGACGGCCTGGAGCCCTCGGGGCGAGGTTGCACTTGAGAGGTCACTGAAGCAAATGAGGG